>NW_019417165.1:6027-121918 GCF_000390285.2 Anoplophora glabripennis | reverse complement strand
ATTGCAATCATATACGGTGTGAGGTGAATGGTAATACATTTTATTTTTTTATTAATAAACGAAAAGTTTTAAAGGAAAATTGCTAGAGAGGTAAAAGTTTCTAAAAGAACCAGTTTATCTAATGCGTATTTTTGGATATCGAGTTTTTACGAAATATAAAAGTTATGGCAAAAAATGGCTTGAGGGGTGGTTATTTCAACCCCTTTCGAGGGGTTAAAATTTTCGAAAAATAGTTGAAAACTCGCATCTGTATTAGTAAACAACCTGTAAAAAATTTGTTATTTGTACCTCGTTCGGTTTTCAAATTACAGCCAATTTTCATAATTTTTTTGGAAACTTTCATGGCCCATATCTCTTCAGGGGTGAACATTTTACTAAGGCGATTTTTTGCAGATCGTGTTCTTTTGAAATGTAGATTCACTGGTATCATTTATGCTACTCCATTCAAAAACACCCTGTATAATAAAATATTTAAAAATATGAAAAAAAACATAAGATATTTACTTAGATATTTAAAATTACTGTAAATGATGTTTTATCAATCAAATTATTACAAACAACATATATAGGGTGCTATTGAAATAGTGTAGTTCCAAGGTATAATAATACTCATGAAAATAGAATAGTTATGAGCATGCAAACGCACAATATCTAATGGAGCCAAGGATCATTAAAAAGGTAAACTTCTAAAATTGTATATTTTAAACGACAAGTTTAAAATAAGAAAAACTTATTAATTTTGCCCTTAATGCAGCAGTATACTGCTTATAAGCTTTTTGAATTTGTACACAGACAAAATAACTAATGCAATAGACTGCACCCGGAATACCTAGGACAGTTTTAAATTTCTAAATTGTCGATAGAGTACACCACCAACAGAATTTTAGGAAGATTCAAATGCAGCGATCCGCGTTCTTAGACGATGCTTATGCGTATCCTAGCAAAGCATAACACCTGTTTGGCAATGTTGTCACGCGGACACACGGATATATTTTGTACATTTACTTTATAGATGCCTATTTTTTGCCTTACTACGTTTACTTATTCAAATGTATGATGTAGTTATTGATAAAAATGTTTTAAATAATGAACGAATACCTCATACGATCGGATATTCTGCAGCGGTGTCACAGTTAGGTTATTTAATCATAATTTCTTTAGTTAGCTACTATTTTCATTTTGTTTTTATTGAAATACAGCAGAAAATATATTTCCAAATAAACAAATTCATAATATTTTAAACAGTTAGTAATATAATTTTATTAATATTTGATGACGACATAATTTTTATATATTTTTTAATTAGGTATACAAGGTGGGTTATTAACACGTCGCGGAATGTAGATACAGGGTTTTTGTTTGTACTTTGACTCCCACTTACAGCTTTAATTGTTGAAGATAGAAAAAACTTTTATATATAAATGTAGGATTCTCTTTTATCTTTTCAGATTATCAAAATTTTAAAAATAACGTTAAAAACTTGAAAACCAAATACAACTTAGGTACACTTTTTAAAGTGAATACCCCGCTATATTTATAAGAAACATCTTTTTTCCTTATTTAAAAAATATGTCTCATGTTATTTGGATCAGACGTTTTTGACTAGGTACCTATTTACGAGCCTATTTCAGTTTCAAACAATTTTAAATTAAAATGATCTAGAGTGCCATGACAAAACCAAATATCAATATTTTTGTTAAGTTTGCTGATATAAAGTATGCATTTTAAAAATCGTTAGAAAAAATTGAAATATATTTTTATTGAAACAACAAATGACTATTTATATAACTAACCTTAATATAATGATAACATAATAGTCCAATTAACTAAGCCTTTAAATCGAAATTTTGCCAACTTGGCTGAATTTTTGATATGAGTTAGTTTAAGGTATATTATAACAATAAGTGAGAGTAATTTTTTGTTCAACCCCCGGCCAAGGGTGGAAAAAGATAAAACAAAGGGCTTTTTCAAGATAACTCAAAAAGGGTAAGAGCTAGAAAAAAAAGTTTTTCATGAAAGTTGTAAAGCAGACAATTCTACATAAAAATGGCCTCTTAACTTTTTCTTGTACTATTACAATTAACAGAGTTAGGGAGGCTAGAAGTTAAGGGAAGATTTCAGAAATTTAAAAAAAATCATAACAAACAGAAAAATGATTGAATTTTGTAATTTTTTTTTTCAATCTGCTCTAAAATATGTAACTTTTCTTTTCAGAGAAATAGATATATTTTTTAATTTTTAATAAGAAAGTTATAACAAAAAATCAAATTTTTAATCGTTAATTTTAATGATTTAACAAAATTAAATTTCTGAAATCTTCCCTTAACTTCTAGCCTCCCTAACTCTGTTAATTTTAATAGTACAAGAAAAAGCTAAGAGACCATTTTTATGTAGAATTGTCTGCTTTACAACTTTCATGAAAAACTTTTTTTTCTAGCTCTTACCCTTTTTGAGTTATCTTGAAAAAGCCCTTTGTTTTATCTTTTTCCACCCTTGGCCGGGGGTTGAACAAAAAATTACTCTCACTTATTGTTATAATATACCTTAAACTAACTCATATCAAAAATTCAGCCAAGTTGACAAAATTTCGATTTAAAGGCTTAGTTAATTGGACTAATAAGGAGAATACCTAAAACGAAATAACATTAAAATACTTACAAATTTTCCACATGTCCGTAATTGTGAATGACGCAGTTGAAAATATGCTTTAATTTACAATTTATTGCATTAAAAATAAATTGAGGATTATCAAACATTTCCTGTATTTTTTCTCTCAATACAATTTTGAGGTATTTTATAATATATTTTGTTTAAGTGTCCCCATAAAGTTATGTCTAAGGGACTGAGATCTGGGCTGTTATCTGGCCATCTAATAACAATCTTTACAGTATTTGTTGTCGATATTCCTGCCGAACTCTTGCAACAAGCAATAGTCTATCTAGTGTCAAAAATTACATAAAATTTTTGTGTTAACATCTTTGTACTAACAATGGTATGGATGAAAATTGTGCATTTTTGTCTTTTTTCTAAACTAAAAGACATGTTTAATATTTTTTTTTTTAGGTTACTCACATCTTACATTACTATTGTCCGGGGTATGTGGCTAACTCTTGCGGCTTCCCGGATACTTATTTGTGGATTATGTATTCTCAAATAAATTTAGGGCATTTTCTAAATTATAATTTCCAAGAGGTCTTCCTTGCCCATGAGAACGTCGAAAACTTCCATGATCTCTAAAATTTCTGTGAACATTCTCAAATACTCTACTCTGCGTAGGTACCCCTACGCTGAGGAAATTGACTACGATATTCTTGTACTGCATCTAATGCATTTCCATTACAAAAACCATAAATGTAATGAATATCTGCTAGCTCTACATTCGTGAAATGTTGCAAATGACTGACAACAATTCGTAAAAAGTAAATAGCTGAAACGCATTTTTGTTCTTCACGACCTGCTACGATAGAAAATATTGACAATTTTGATTCCCGGTGATTAACACATGCAAAATTATTTTTAACCGGATTTTACACAAAAATGAAACATTCTACCAATATGAGCCAAGAGTAACTTTCTTTACTAAAAAACTCTGAAATTTCATACTATTCAGTTAAAAGTCAAAAAAAGTTATGGTAAATTTTACATGAAAATTTGTAAATTTCGTATTAGTAGCGGACTGAGCACGTAAGAGTTAAGCTTGTTAGCAAATTTCATAAATTTATCTCAACTGGTTTCGGAGTTATTTAGAAAAAATCATCATCATCAGAGTGGCCCCTTTAAGTAGCTATAAATTCCTTAGGAAGAATTTTTGGTTCCCCGTTTATATAAAGAAAAAGTAATCTTTTTCAACATAGAACACCCTGAAAAAATATTGGCTCCTAATTTCGGACACACTGTAGAGACAGAATATGCTGTTCTAAGCCACTCCCTTGAAAAATAAATTCTGTTGTGGCTTCCAGACCTTAGCAGTGCCAGTCTTGTTAGTAACATAAAATTGTGAAGTATAACGTAGGGAAAAAATTAGAGAGTATCTTGTCGGCAAAATTCTGCTCACGTCCTTCTAATTACGCCTAAAGAGTAATCAAACAAATCCGTCAAAAAATCTGAATATATTAGGGAGACTATCACCGTCTAAATCATAATTATGATGAATACGCCGAAGCATATTTCGCGTCAACTCAGCTGCCTTACAAATTTATTCAGTTCGAGATAAAAGTAAGTGTATAAAAGATTTAATATTTAAAATATTGCCGCCATTTGTTACTGCGAAATTGGATGAGAAGCGCGAACAAACTTCTGGCAATTTCAAGAGAAATATTTTATGTTATAATCGATATTCCGAACAAGAGGACTGCGAAAGTTAGAAATGTCCTGAAGAAGTTTGACAAGCTGCTTGCTGCTTTAAATGACATAGACATGTACTGAACGTTAACTGACATTTGTACTTTTTTGCATATTTCTAATTAAAAAATATAAGACGTGTGCGACTGTGCGATGCTCAGAGATTATTGAAATAATCATAGGCGTACTCAAAAAAAATTGGGGGTCCATGTTTATCTAGAGCGATTCATTGTTTCAACCATAATACATGATGTTTCGCATAAGAACCGACACAGAGCAGGGGCATATAGAGAAACCCAAAATATGGTGATTTAACGCAACTTACCTTTATACTAAGCTGCACTCCTGAGAATCTATAGACCTTGAAAGTGGGGTTTCAAATTTCGAAAAAAATCAATAACCCAGTTATACTTGAACATAGAAAAACCAGATTTGAAACATGGTGAGAGGGTACCAAGAGCATTAATCGACAGTAATTAGATAACTAATAATACGTATTGCAGCTGTTATTTAAAATCATCGAAAATTCAAAAGTTAGCTATGAATTTAAACGTCAAACTTACCACCCTAGAGAAAAAAGCGATTTCGAGTCAAAAATTCATATTTTAAAGACAAATAAATATAAATATTTGATGAACATTACATTTTATTAATTATTATGAATGAATATTTGTAGTAATTGTACAGTTATTACATTTAGTAACATTTATAAAATCTGGATAATTATTCTCCTCGCGTTTACTAATTGTCACATTTTTGCTAATACATCAACTCCTTTAGTAGCCAGTAACGTTGCCGATGTTCTTCGGAATGAATGGCCTGTATATGTTTCAGGATGTTCTAGTTTCAAAAACTGTGCAATCTTATTAGGAATCATAGAAAGGATATTCTTGTCGACTGGTTGGTTGCAACATCTACCTGCTTGATAGCGCATAAAAAAACGTGAAATTTCAATTTTAATTTGCAGTTGCAGTTAAGTATAATTTACCAGTCTCGGACTCTATTGCCAGCCCTCGCTTCGCTCGGGCGCAAAATTGTCCTTGACTGGTGAATAATACTCACCTCCTTTATGGTGTAAATAACTATTAATTTTAGTAACTGTTTGCTGAGTGTTTTGAAAATGGCTGGGAAGTTTTCATTTAGCGAACAAGTTGACATGCGATTAGTGTTAGGTTTCTGTGAAGGAAACTGCAGAAGAATATCGGAGAAGATTTCCAAATCGTGTAATCTCCCATAGAGAAATATTTTCCAATGTTGAAAGGCAGGCTGGAGAAACAGGCAAGTTTTTCAGTAACACTCGAGAATATTCTACTGCAATCAGAGCACAAGACCTTATTTTAAATACAAATGAGGATGATCCATATATTAGTACTAGAATTTTATCTCGACAAACTGGTGATCAGACGTAATCTACATCCAAATCATAACCAAAAAATGCAAGAATTGTAACTTACCGAACGATTTGGCTAAACGAGTGAATTTGTGCCACATTATTTTACATCAAGGCATTAATTTTCAAAAAAACATTCTCTTTACTGATGAAGACCCTCAGAGGTATTACAAATTTACATAACTTTTATGAGTATTCCGATGTAAACCCTCATTCAGTAACTCCTCGACATTTCCAATGCGAGTTTAAAATAAATGTTTGGATCCGTGTTATTGATCGGTATTTACTTGGTCCAGTTATTTTACCGAATCGATTAAATGGCGAAACTTATTTAGAATTTCTCCAAAACACTCTCCCGGATCTACTTGACGAGGTGCCACTACAACTCAGAGTGGAACATTGGTTTATGCATGAAGGAGCACCCCCTCATTTTAGCAATATTATTAGAGACTTTTTTAACCACCAGTATCCAAATAAATGGATTGGAATGTGACTTTTTCTTAAACGTTAAAAGAATTTGTGTATTCCTTGCCAGTTGCGTCTCGAGTAGAATTGTGGAATCGCATTACGGATAAATACACATTCATTAGAAACAATTTGCAGTTATTGGATAGAGTAGACTTCAATATTCAACGAAGAACAAATTTATAGCTGACAGAAAATCGTGATCATTTTGGACAGATTTTATAACTTATCAGTGCAAATGTATGTTATTTCTGTTAAGTTATTTGCTTTTTTATTAAATTATTCTTATTCCAACTTTTTTCCTGATTTTCAATTTTGACATTTAAATTCATAGCCAACTTTTGAATTTTCGCTGCTATTTGTGAAGAACATGGTCAAGAATTTAAGTTACACCTATCTCATAAAATAATGTTAATAACAATTTTAGTAATTTCTAACCACTCAATTCAGTTCCTAACATTCGTACATGCTATATAACGTATTAATAGTGTAAAAATTCAATCCAACAGAAAATCTCTATTTAATCTTTTCCCAAGGTTATTACCGTGGGTTATTCCTGTAACAGTATTGGAATTCCTCAGACAAAAACTCAATAAAACGTAACGTTTACTTCTATATAGCCCGACTTAGCATTGGGAGAGTAATATTTTCCATCTGGAATCCACGTTTTGATTTCCTTTCTCCTCACGCTCTTTCCATTTAATAAATATCAAGAAGTTAATAATATTCCAATAAATTTCGAAATAGACCTGAAAAAAAATCTCATAAACATGCCAGAAATGTTTCGCGGTCTACCCCAGATTTCCCGGAATCATAACTTATTCCCTGGAAAATTCATTGTAAAAACTCGGCTTTCTTTACTTCTCCCGATTCGAGCCGTTCCTTTCTGTCGGCGACAGTTCCATCAGCAGCCACTTGAGCGGCCTGTTTCAGTTTTCAATAAAGTCATAAAAACGTAACGCCTATCACTGGAACAAGTGAGCTGACAAAAATCGCTTAGAAGGAATTATTACGCTTCATATTTTCTCTGCCCCTGTGTGCGCCAAGCAAACAGTTTTCCGCGGATTGGGTTCTGTGACCGAGTTCCCACACTTCCTGGATTCTTACACTATGTGCGTGTTTTGTGTACACAGTGGTCAAAATCCACTTCATAATTAAGCATGGTTCTAGGTAGATGGAGTAGATGCTTTTAAACTCCCACTTAATAAACTGCCAATCAGAATATAGATATTTATTATACAAGGAAAAAAAGTACTAGATTTTAGCTCGAGGTTAAAATCTACTTTTTTCCCGTGTATAATACACTATTTTTTTCTGTGACGGGAAAAACAACGATTTAATATTGAAAAAACATTATTACAATATATTAGTCACTAAAGTTTTAAATTGGTAGGCTGTTATACTTATAGCGACAATTACATCTGCGTTGCTAAGGAAACATTTAAAGTAATCAAATATCGGTCAATTTCTGTGATTTGATTTAAAAATTGCAAACTTAGTGGTTGTTTAATAGTTATTTTGAATAATATAAAGTTAAAAAATGTCTGATTCCGAGTTTTCTCTGACTCCACCGAAGTTTGTAGAAGCAGCGAAAGTAGCGTCACAAAAATTATTTTAAATATGTACCTTTACTTATGTATATTGTATATATCCGGGAAAAAAGTACTCACTTTTTTCCCGGGGAAAAAAGCAATTTCATAAAAAGTGACATTTTGTTACCTGTCAACAGAGATAAAATGTCAAACTTTTTTCCCGTTACAGAAAAAAATAATATAATGCAAAACTGTTATGCTATTCAATGAAATAAATGTTATGAAAAGAAATACAACTAATGTAAGAAAATTAAAAGAGTTATATGCAAGGGCGCCGCCAAGAGGGTGCAAGGGACGGCAGCTGCCCCCCCTAGAAATTCGAAAAATAGTACAAAAATTTTCTTAAACCAAGAAAATATTGCAATTTTTTATTAAAATATTTTATCTAGTTAAACTTTAATTTTGAAAAATAAAACACTACATTAAAAAAACAATGGTAGTAAATTCTTATTTGAGAAAAAAAATTTCAAAATATAAAATTTTATGTTGAGAAATACCTAATAGGCTTCTGTATTTTAAAAATTTTGTTCATGAATTTTAAATAAAAAAAAATATTTATCGAAATCAGAATAAAAATGCACCAGTGCAACTAAGTACAAGGTGTTTCTTAAGTAGAGGTCAAAAATCCAGGGGCGTATTTTGTGGGCAAAAATAAGAGTTTTTTGTTATATAAATGTGGGGTCTTAGGACAGCCATTGTCCAGCTACAGCGTATCAAAAATTAAAAGAAAAATCAGTATGGTATGAAACGAAAAATTACCGGTTTTAAAAACTTACCAGTGGCGGAGGTATGGGTATTGTCGATCATTATTTGCCAAAAATATGTATCTCCCCGTATAATATTACAAATAAAATATGTCATCATATGCGCCATTGTATTGTCTTCATATTTTGTTCTTGTACACTTTTTTGCAATCCAAACCGATTAACAACAAAATTGATTTATTTGATGCATTTTTACGATACTCAATACATTACCTAAAATAATAACAAAATAATTGATTAACAATGGAATTACTTTACTATGATTTATTGTAAAAAATGTTGGAAATGGCCACCTTCAGACAAAATACATGCTTTAGATCTTCTTGAAATTGCAGCTCGAACAATTGGTTGACATAAGTGCTCTTCAGATTCATTGTGAACTTTGTAAACTAATGTCTTGAGATGTCCACTAACAAAAAAATCAATAGGGTTCATATCGGGTGATCTGGGTGGCCAAGGTTGACTTGGTTCTTGAGTGCCTCGTCCAGTCAAGTTACTACCGAATCTTTTATTTCAGTCAAACTAAAATGTGGAGGAAACCCATCGTGCATAAACCACCTTAACGCATCGTCAAGTAGTTTAAGTAAAACGTTTTCAAGAAAATGTCTGTAGGAGGCGGTTAAAGTTCTTGGTAAAAGAAAAGGCACAACAAGAAAATTTCCAATAATACCCATCCATACATTCAAAGAAAACTGATGTTGAAATCGAGATTCCATTATGGTATGAGGGTTTTTATTAGACCAAACGTGTTCAAAGTTCATTATAGCATTTCTGGAAAAATAAGCTTCGTCCGTAAACAATATGCCAGCGGTAAAGTCAACATTTTTTTCAATTTTTTGCAAAACTTAGTGGCAAAATTGTAGTCTTGCCGCAGTAAGGCTTGAACCCTTTGTATGTTATACGGGTATAACTGTCGAGGCTTTACAACGTTCCAAAATAATTTATGATTCACATTAAAATTTGCAGCGATCTTCCTAATACTAGTATTTGGATTTTCTTCAATTTTATTTGTAATATTATACAGGCTGATATATTTTTTTGGCAAATAATGATCGATGATATCCACACCTCCGCCACTGGTAAGTTTCTGAAGCTGACAATTTTTTGTTTCACACCTGCTGTCATACTAAATATGCTCACCAAATTTGGTTAAATTATCTCAATCCGTTTACAAATTAAAAATTAAAAATTGTTTTTATTTTTTAATTTTTGAAACGCTGTAGTAGGACAATGGCTGTCCTAAGCCCCCAGATTTATATACCAAAAAACCCTTATTTTTGGCCACAGAATACGTCCCTGGATTTTTAACCTTTACTTAAGGAACACCCTGTATAATAAAATCAATATTGTCTTTACTTCCACAGATTTGTGTTGACTGTTTTCTGTGTTGACAGTAAGTTTTCCGCTAGCGTTGAAATTAATTGTTTCTTAACTGCTATTCTTGCGTGTTCAGAAGTCTCTAGTTTTCGGTATTAGTCTAACAAGTTATTTAATTTTAGAATTTCAACCATTACTTCAAAAGCATGAGTACGATTTAAATTGAAATAAATTCGCAGCGGAACGCCACCGGTCGGCGTATTTGAGCAAAATAAAAAAACAATTAATCATGTTTCTCCCGTGTCCGCATTCACCGAAAAAGTCTTTCACGGAAAAGGGGCAACATCGGCTGCATAAAACCACCAAAGCGGACACATTAAACGCATAAAAAAGTATTACGGTCCGCGTACCTCAAAAGCCAACAGCTTTGGGTTGTTTCAGATGGAAAAGCGTACTGATGTGTATGAGAGCAATGAAGTTTCAAAGGTTCATGGAGGACGTGATTCCCTGACGTGGCCATCAAAGTGGAAATGGGGTCAGATTGTATATATGTGTTCTCCGGAATAAATAAAAATATGGGCTTGGACGGGATCTATGCTTAATACAGCAACAGCGGCGTGCCAGGTGACGAGAATGTAAGAATATTCTTTTTCCTTAACTTGCACACGATAACTTATGTTTTCACTTACAACATCACTAGTGCTTAAATTACACGAAAAAATTTTTTCACAAGGTCATAATATTTTGAAAATTACCGTCAATACAAATTTCACACCAAAATTTGAAAAAAATTAAAAGCCAAACCTAACATTTTGAAGTCGAATTGTTATTGCTGTCACGTTGATGTTAACTGTTTATCGACATAAACTTTTTTCGAAATTGTTGTATGCCTCGTTTTGGTAAAGAACATCAATCATTTCAAAAAGAATTTCAGAATTTAACACCTAAAATTATCAAAAGGTCTAAATCAGGCGTATGGAAATAGACTATTGAGTTCTGCAGTGAACATACGAGTCTTTGACTGGCTAACAAATAGCGAACATTGTGGTACTCTTAGTAAAACAATTACAAGAAATGTTTTATGAAAAATATAAAATTAACTTTAATTCATTTTCTGATGTACAATTTCTGGCCACTAGATCTACTCGAGGTGCCATGTGAAGAACGCAGATTTGTTCATATTGCTTCATATGAATTAGCATGAAGCGGGATCTAATCTTACTAAAACTACACAAAACGATTACAAAAGATTGCAGAATGTTTTTAATTCCAAATCCATACTGGAAGGAAACAATACCATATCTTTGTAGTGTAAATCCGCAGGTACTGTTAAAGGAATTGACACTAAAAATGTTAAAATAACTAATCAAGACTTACTTATATTTGGATGTGGAGCATAAGGATATAATTCATACTCAAACTACATCTTATGTACCTATATATTTTGGAACTATATCTCACTACCCAGTCCTTATTTTTCATAAAAAAAATGATTTATTTTCTATATTCGAACATGATCTCGTGATATATTTCTTATTCCAATAACCGTTTACTTGACAAATTTAGTCATATTTCTAACGACTTGTCTTTTACTGATAACCAAAAAAAAAGACGCTGTAACTTCCAGTTTTAGTATTAGTACAAATAGTTATACGGATAACGAAATTTAACTATATGTTTATATTAAGATATTATCCCCAAACATCAATTTTGTAGATGTAAGTTTAAAAAAACACCAAAATGTGTATATTGAAAACAAAAGTCCATACCCCAAAAATAATCTGCCTATTTTGAGTCCACGAATCTGTGGTCTTCAGTTGTACACATTATTATTCTGGGACACCCTGTATATCTTAGGTAGGTCAGATCCCCTATATCAGGTTAGATAACTATGCGAGACCTTGTGAACTATAATATACAAAAACGACAAAATAAATCAAAATAGTATGAGAGATACCCCAAAACCTTTTGAATATCTGTATTAAAAAAATGGCAAAAAAATCTCAAAAACTTAATTACATGGATATAATTTCAAACTCCACTAAATACGTCGAAAATACGTAAAAAAGTTCGGAACACAAAAACTTAATATTTCAGAATTGTTAAAAAACCTCCAAATTCTTCAAAAACTTCAAAATATCGAATTAGATCAAAAACCAACAATTTTGAAATAACTTTAAAATCTCTTAATTACTTTGAAATACCTCGGAGTACCCAGAAAACTTTAAAATACGTCTAGAAATCTGGAAATACTTGGATAGAATAATTCGAAAACCTTCAAATTTATTAAAATATAAATCCAAAATACCTCACAAATTTTAAACTAATTTAAAATGTCAGAGAAATACTTCGAAAACTTGACCAAAGTCAATGACTTCTGGGTGACAAAGATTAAAGAGTCATATCAGAGACTAATGCCCCCGCAGAACAAAGGTCAAAGGCCCTTTAAAATATCGATGACATTGTACTCCCTGATCATTGACTTTTTAACTATTCAGGTTAATTAATAACTTCATAATAACCCTTTTACCAATCGTGTCAAAATATGGCATATTATTTCTTAAAGCTTAAGTCCGTGCGTTTCGATTTGCATAGCAGTGTCATGGATTTAAAACTTTGTGTTCAGTAGGCGATGAAAACAAGATGTTGATTGTTGTGGCCATCAGGTAATGTCATTATGGTCGTGTTTTTTTCTTTCTTTCTTTTACTATTATTTTCTCCACTTCTACCACTTCCTTCTTCCTTTCCTTCCTGATATTTTACACAAAAATAAATGGTACCTACTAAAAAACCTCGAATTTCTCTTGAGAACTTGATAAATATGAGATACCCTCCCAGGCCTTTCATTTCCGGGCCCTGTCCCTATTAATAATTGACTACGGAAGGCAATGTTACGCAGGATTTCTATGGTCCCTTTCCCTATTTCCCTCGTATTGTCTAGGATATATTCATTAGTCCGTATCACACATGTTAGTAGATGAGCTTTGGAAGCAAGTTTTTATTATTAATAACGGTCTATTCCAATTTATCATTTACGTCTTCCCTTCCGGAAACCATTACTGTTCTGTGAACAAAGGACATTGCGTTTTGGATAGCACTAATAACGTTTAGTGTAAATATTAAAACGGTTTTGATTAATGCATTTATACGCAAATAATTGAATTTCGTATAATGCTTCAACGTTTAACGTGTGAATAATTTAGGAGTTTTTGGAATATTTAACAAGAGATTTAGCTCATATATGAAAAGCTTTAACACATTTCGATTTAGAGCAAATCAAATAGTTTCAACTGTTTTTTTTATTTGTATACGTTATCACAAATGTTAAAGAGTTAAAATGGGTGGAGACAATATTTAATCAGCAGATTTCAGTATGTTGTTTACAATACTATTATCAAGTACTTTGTAAGTAAGATATGGCGTTCCACAGGGTTCTATATTGAGTTTTTTTACTTATTTTAATTTACGTTAATGTTCTACCCAACATTTTTTTAGTAATATCTTAAGTACAGAGTGCAACTTTCAGGGAAGGCTCTATATTTTGCCATAGTGTAAATAGTAAATGTGTAAATTTGTATTAGCTGCCTATTTTTATTCAATCTACAGGCACACAAAGAAAGTCCAAACCCAAGAGGCCCACAACTCATTTCCGAAGGAATTCGATGTGTTAAACACGATCCTGTAGTGAAAATTCATGACTTGAAAATTTCGGAGAAAAGGGAAATTCCTAAATTTTGTCTAAACATGTCAATAATATGCGCGTCTCTTGGCTTTAGATTTTTTTTTGTGTGCTTGTGTTATTTTGCTTTTCCTTGTATACTTGTCATGAACTTGTAATAAAGAAACCATATAAAATTTTCGCGAATCTAAAAATTGTCAACGTAAGAGATCAACAGTTTTTTGAAAATTTGTCTGGAAGACCCTGTACCCCGTACAAACTCTGTCTCAAACTCGATAGTATGGGCCTAATGTGAGGATACAAACAATTTAGATAAAATTTGGGACACAAAATTGGAAGCATTATCTTCGGGATTTGTAAGAAACGACTAATGATGTCATCAGTTATTCCAGAAACACCCAATTTTTTTCCTTTTAAAAACCTCTCTTTTTTCTAATAAACTTTTATTAGAGAAATTTTTCTGTATTACTTCCCGTTTAAAAGTGATAAGCAATATCGTCGTAAAGAGTCTCTAAAGAAATACCACCTAAAAATCACATTAGCGGTGGAAGGATCAAATACAGGGCGATTCACAACTTATCCAAAAAAAAATTGGGAATAGATGCGCCATGAGAAATGGAGTTAATATCGTAAAAAAAAATTTTGTAAAATCCTTATAGTTTCCGAGAAAAAATTATTGAAGTTATAGTACATTCAACCACTACATAGCTGGACAACTGTAGTCTCTAGCGTCATTCGCAATACGCGTGGAGAGCCATGTGACTCTTAATACTGAAATTCGTCGTTGCGGTAGTTTTTACCTGTTATCTGTGGTGTTTACAACAGCTTTTTAGTAGTTAGTGTCAAATTACATTACAAGCGTTTGTGATATTTTTCTTTCAAATGATTAATATCTCGCGAAGTTGTTTTGTAAACCTAATTTTTTAAAACCCCCCATAAAAAATCGAGGGGTGTTAGATTTGGTGACTTTCCGGACTATTGAATAGGTCCATTAAGCTCAATTATTTTTTCTGGGAAAGTGTTATCTGAATATTGCTGCACAATCCTGGCCTTGTGGGGTGGAGCCCCGTCCTGTTGAAACCATAGGTTTCTCCTTAGCTGCAAAAGCACATTCTCGTAGGAAATTTAGATAACTCACGCTGCACCATACATTTACTCTAAAATGGTCTTGGTTTTGGACTGGATATATAATGTGGGGATTTTCAATGGACCAGTAGTGTTCGTTGCGTCTGTTTGTCAAACCATTACTGACAAACCGACATTTGTCCGTCCAAAGAACGTGCCGAAAAAGGTTTTTATTAACAGTTTCTACATTTACTACAATTTGAGCTATAAAATTAAGTCTGTTTTCAATGTGACGCTCAGGCAAATACTCCAAATTGTGAATTTAGTAGACAAGATACCCATTGGTCTTACAAATTCGTTGAACGGTTGATTTATCCAAATTCAACTCCCGGATAGCCTGCCGTATAGAATTTCGTGGATTTTGTTTGAAATACTGTAACAGTCTAGCTATATTAACATTGTTTCTTACCCTTCGGTCAATTATTTGATTTTTCCGAACAGAAAATGCATCTTCATTTAGTCGCAAGGTCTCCTCCAATCTTGTAAAGGTTCTATGATCACTCTAGATACTTTTCTCTATACAACTCTACAGCTTTTCTTGAATTTTTTGTGACTCGCCGTAAATTAGCAACATATCAAAATTTTCTGAATGAGAAAACATATTGTAATGAGTAATGACAAGCATTTTGCGACATTTATACACTTTAAACAACGAACATTCAATTATTTTCCAAAGACTACTTGATCCTTCCACCGCTAATGTGATTTTTAGGTGGTATTTCTTTTGAGACTCTTTAGCACGATATTGCTTATAACTTTTAAACAGGAAGTAATACAGAAAATAAAAGTTTAATAAAAAAAAGAGAGCTTTTTAACGGGAAAAAAAATTTGGTTATGTTACTGGAAAAAATATACTTAGGTAATTGATGACGTCAGTCATCTCTGTCAATACTTTCAATTGAAAATTGAGCTTACCTCATCACATTTAACACCACGTATCCCAAATTTTATTTATTTTTTTTGTATTCTCACAGTAGGCCCATACTCTAGAGTTTGAAACACCCTGTACATACCCAACTTTGATAAAATTAGAAAAGTTACTTTTACACAAATAATGTAAATTGTACTCATTTTACATTTAACAATTTTACTACGTCCTAATTATTATCATTGGGGCAATAAATAACCAATCAATTTAACAGCAGATAATGACGCGATTTAAATTTGCGATTACCCGTAAAACCGCACTGCATTAAATAGATAGCGGGGCGATATGCGAACATTTATTAAATAGAATCATAGAATCGGACCATAAATTTGGGAAATCGTTTAATGTGCAAATGCGCAGTATATTTTTGGTGGACGTCAAAAACGACAATACCTAATTGAATCGGTTACAAATTGGTGTTTTTGATTAGAAAATTTTGGTTTAATCGAAAATACTGTAAGAGGACGCCATGAAAATATCGTTGAGTTTGGAGGAAATATTAATATTTAAAATAAAATGATAGGATATCGGTTAGAAGTTGGATGCCTTCAGAAACTTGGTAAAAATATAAAGGAAGTCAAGAAATCGAAGTTTTGTCAAAATTGTGTATTTTCTATTATTTTATTTATTTGTTTTTGTAGAAATATAACTATCTAGACTAGAGTCCTACGCTATTTAGATCAGCAAAAGTAAGTTAACTCCTTGTAAATATTTTTTAAAGTCCAATTTTGCATATTTTCGATATTTCGTATAAATATAGGGTGTTATTTAAGTACGTGACCGAACTTCAAGGGGTGATTCTTTGAGTAATTCTAAGACGAAAAGTTTATTTAAACATAGGTTCGGTAATGCTTCGTTTTCAAGATACAGGGTGTCAAACTTTAAAAAAAAAAATTTTTTTCGTAAAAATCTTAATAATTCTTTACCCAACATTCTTGAAATTTGGCCATGTTATTTATGGTAGAAAGGGGCTAATTTAGCCCTAACTAAATTAAAATTATTAAGTCCAGTGGCGTCCCGGGGGGCACCTTAACCAATATTTTTGACAAAAAAAACTTTTATAAAACTTTTATACATTTTTCCGTTTTAGGCAATTAATAACACTACTTTTTTGTTTCTTGAATTTTTTTTCGTATCTGGTTTCCTCTTTCGAGAAAAATAATATTTTTTTTTAGCTCGCATTAATTTCTAAGACTACAATAGTCTATTGATATAAAAAAAATAACAGGTATACCCCAGTTTGGTAGTTTTAATTTTTTATTATCTTGTCCCTGGGACATGCAATAGTGTTTTTTATTTTTTTTCTCAAAAAAAAAGCGATACGAAAAAAATTCAAGAGAAAGAAAAAGTTGTATTTTTAGTTGTTTAATGTGGAAAAAGTTATAAAAGTTTTAAAAAAGTCAGTGACGCACATTTTTTTTTGTCAAAAATATTGGTTAAGGGTCCCTCGGAACGCCAGTGGACTTATAATAATTTAAAATTTAATTTAATTTACTAATAATTTTAATCTCGTTAAGGTTAAATTACCCCCTTTCTACAATAAATAACACTGCCAAATTTCTATAAAATCGGCTAAAGGATTGAGTTTTTTTCGAAAAACGATTTTTTTTTTAAAGTTCAACACGCTGTATCTTTAAAATTAAGCATTACCGGACCTATGTTTATACATATAAGCTTTTTGTCTTATAATCACTCAAAGAATCACCCTTTGAAGTGTGGCCACGTACTTAAATAACACCCTGTACAGCATTTATAAGCTTCCCCCCCCATGCAATAAGTCCGTAGTTATACCCAAGTATTCAATTTTTTGTACATACCTAACAATGATTGTGCTATGATTAATATTTATTTTCAAATGTCGAATAGGTGGCAACGCATTTTTACTTATTGTAAACGGTAAATCTTTTGTTTTTGAAAACCATATTTTTATTATTTTGAAATCCCTTTCAACTAATTCTAAAAGGTCTTACCATGTTTCAGAGCGAATAAATCGTTGATGTAGATATTGAACAGTATAGGTCCTAAAACAGTACCTTGCGGTACTTTGTACCATAGTAATGTTATTCTGCTTTTGTATTGTGTCAATGCATACACATTGTTTTCTATCCAACAGAATCAAGCAGTATCAAAAGTATCAAAAGCTTTTGCTAGGTCTATAAATATACAGGGTGAGGGCAAAGTTGATTTATCGCTAGAATATAATCGGGGCAAAATATTTCAAAATAAAGAAGAAATGCCCATTTAAAAATAATTTGACTTATACAGGGTGATTCGTTTTCCAAGGGCTGACCAAAGTTATATTTTTTAAATGGAACACCCTGTATTTGAGTGGATATTTATATTTTACATGGAGTTACGCAACTTTTTCCATAATAGATACTATGTGCTAAAAATCTGCCGTTTCCGAGATATTAATATTTTAATATAAAAAATGACATTTTCGGCGTTACACTTGATCGTTGCTGATTATACTCGGTTTTTTGAAATACCATCTAAACAATTGTCACACATATTGTACTAGGTTCACCGTAAATTCTGAAGCGGTCACTGTTTATAAATGTCATACAGGGTGTGCACAAAATCCAATCAAATGTTATATTTTTCATAGGCAAAAATTTTGTTTTTTTTCAAGCGGAACACCCTGCATTTTTTTAAAAATCTACAACTTTCATAAAACAGGGGCCAGTTCCCCATATTTTACAATATTTTTAGTAATTTCTTTCTTTTTGTGAAAATATCCTAGGGAGGCATTGATATAGCACTGAAACAAAGGAAATGTTTGTAACTGTCAATAGTTCTTCCTGTTTTGATTGCTGAAGTAGCGTTTTTAACAATTGTTTAGATTGTATTTCAAAAAACGAGTATATCAGCAACGAACAAGTGTAACGCCGAAAATGTCATTTTTTATATTAAAATATCTCGGACACGGCAGTTTTTGGCATATAGTAGCTATTATGAAAAAGTTGGACAATTTCATGTAAAATATAAATATCTACTCAAATACAGGGCGTTCCATTAAAAAAAAACACAACTTTGGTCAGCCCTCCGAAAAAGAATCAGCCTGTACAAGTCAAATTTTTTTAAAATGTGTATATCTTGCCTCCCCACCCGAACCTATTTTGTAATATTTTGCCTCAATTATATTCTAGTGATAAATCAATTTTGCCACAGCGTTGACTCATTCTGTACATAGTGTAGGTTCATTTCTTTCAAGATTTGTGTAAATATTTGACATTATGTAAGCTTTACGTCCTGTGTAGACCTAGATTCTCTAAAGACACGTTGGTTAGATAATATTTTATATTTCTCTAGAAAATTTTGTGATTCTTATTTTTTTGACACTATCAACAATTCTTGCTATCGTCATGTCTTTTAGTCTTCAAGATCCAAACAAAATTATTAAACACGTCTTAGTGAAGTTTGTTTTTTTTTATTTAATAGTCGCTTTTTGTATTGAATAGTTATAGTCCAAGCATTCTGTCACGGGTTAATGTTAAATTTGCAGAAATTATTACCTGGACAAAAAAAATATGAACGTATAGAAAATTAAATTTTAAATTGAGTTTCTTGTTCTTTAAACCCGATCCAAAATGGCGAACATGGTTAAAAAAAATCGCAAAGTTGCAAAAAACGGTTTTTCTAAAATAACTAAAAAATATAGCACCGATTTAAAAATTTTAAATGAGAAAGTTGTAGGTTTTAAAAAGATCTATCGACTGATTATTTGTAAGTATCGCTTGCTTTGTTACTTTTCGAGATAGGTATAACGAAAAAACCGTTAAAAATCTTCTCTTTTCTCTTCTTCTATAACCCGTTTACATTTACGTGCCCATATTTGCTATTTACTGCAAGCATAGCCCGCGGCAAGCCAAAAAAGTACATTTTTGAAAAATTTAAAAATATTAATTATTTTTCAAGATATATCTATTTTTTGAAAAAAAGGCGCTCTCGAAAATTGGCTAGATCTTCTCAGTGGATAGCCCTACAGTAACGATTTTCGGATTATTTTCTTCGTAAAGAGTTATATTATCACGCTGTTAAAAAATGTTGACGATTTTATTGATTTTAAGAATCAAAAAATGACTGAAAAAGTTGTACTTGTTTTGGTTTTTTTTTCAAATAACTATTTCAGTTTTTATTTTATGAAAATGACTTCTAAAGAAAGAAACTGCTAACATTTTTTCACGAATTTAAAAAAAAATGTTATTTAAAAAACATTTTGAGGACGCAATTAACATTTTACGGGGATGCGCTTGATGGAGGTTAATATTGAATACTTGTATTTTCAAAAAAAAAAATAGGATATGTTTACTTTATATTTAGTATTAGTAATTGAGTAATAAACTGAAGCGTGTAAACGCTGAGTGCGTCAGCTGGACCGGACGGAGAAGTAGAGGGAAGTGGCTCGCGCTCGCTCTGAAAACTGATAACGTGGAGTCTAAATGGCTCGCGCTTGCAAAATCTTTGATATCTCGGCTTCTGGACCACGTATAAAAATTCTTTCGTACTTAATCTGGGGTAGCTAAACACGAATATTATAGTCATTTTCGCCTTAGAAGCAAAATAATCCCATAAATGTTTAGCTTATATAATTTACATTTTTTTTACATTTATCCTCATTTTAATAATTAATAATATTACAGTAGTTTTCGTGTAGTACCTTAATTTTTTTGCTTCATTAATCATACTGACGCTGTACTTGTTGCTGGCTTTTTAACAATTACTTCATCATTTCAATAATTAATTAATTTTGGTGTAAAATAAGTGTAAAGAATTTAATTTATTTACAAAAATATTTAATAATTATACAACTATGTATAAAATATCTATAAAATTATTACAATGAAAACTAACAAGTATCCTATATAGATGAAATTATTTATCGAATGAAATTCTTCTTTTCTTTGTCAGATTGTCTTTTGATTCATTTTCTTGTTCGTCGTCCATATTTTTGTGAAGTATAATAAAAGAAAAAAATATATAAAAACTAACACTAACAAAGCAATCGATACTTACAAATAATCAGTAGCAAGATCTTTTTAAAACCTACAACTTTCTCATTTAAAATTTTTCAATCGGTGCTATACTTATATTTTTAGTTATTTTAGAAAAACCGTTTTTTGCAACTTTGCGATTTTTTTTAACCATGTTCGCCATTTTGGATCGAATTTAAAGAACAAGAAACTCAATTTAAAATTTAATTTTCTATACGGTCATATTTTTTTTTGTCCAGGTAAT
Source organism: Anoplophora glabripennis (assembly GCF_000390285.2). NCBI lineage: Eukaryota > Metazoa > Arthropoda > Insecta > Coleoptera > Cerambycidae > Anoplophora > Anoplophora glabripennis. The sequence goes on along the minus strand of NW_019417165.1, from coordinate 101,079 downwards.
AATTTCTGGAATCATTTCTCTATAATGCTTGGACTATCAAGTTCAGAGAGTCAATCGTTTGTTCCAGTTATCTATGAATTATGTTTGCGTTGTGACAAATAGTATTTGTGGCTAATAGATTACATTTAAATATGATTTCCTGTTAACTTTAGATTCATATAAGTGATATATTTCACCACTGATCAGATACGTGTTTTATCGCGTCACATTGTTTACCGTATTGGTCCCTATGGAGTTCCCTGTACCATAACGCACCCACTACGTTTAAGTGTACTTGGATAAAATGCTTCCTGAAATTAATGTGGTTGCAGTCTGAAGCCGATGATAAATATATGGGAGAACAGATTAGTTTGAGTTATAACAGCCCCTCGCCTCCACTAGACCGCAGCTATCTTTTTAATTCCACATAATCTGTACATCCCGCTCCATCCGCTTCGAAGTAAGGTGCAATTTATGGACAACATAAAATAGAAACGCGATGCAGCGGCGATAAGCGCCGAAGATGGAAAATATCCCGGTTTCAGCTCGCCGTTTCGGATCAAATCGCTTCCTTATAACCCGATACTAGAACATCCTTCCTACATCGACATCCACGATTATAAAATAATTTTTGCTTAAAATATAACATAGAAAATCTTAAGTGGTCGGTGCTCGGGACGTTAGTCCGTAGAGTAGTTATCTGGACAAAATCATTAATGAAAACTTTGTTTCAGCCTAGTAGTACAGTCATTGAGGCTGTAAATTAGCTGTAACCTCAGAATTCTTTGAAACTTCATGGATTTGCATGAAAATTTAGTATAAAGCTCAGCTATTAGGCTCAAGTTCAAAAGTGACATAAGCCCGATTGAGGCTTTTTGTTTTTTAGGGGTAAAAACTACCCATAAGTGAAAAAAATTGAAAAAATTAAGTTTTAAGCATTTTATTGATAAAAATCTTGTTCAAGCACAAAGATTAAATAATGTTTCATGTTCTCAAACATGTTTTATGATATATTTGATCTTTTCGACCCTTTATTTAACCCTTAAAAACAAACCCTATAAAGATAAAAAATTACTTTTTAAAGATTTGGAATGATTAAATCGTGCAATTATTTTAATTAAAAGTTACCTTATAGTTAATAAAATAATTTTTCCCTTTCAACCCCTAAAAACCACCCCTGTATTGGCAAAATTGATAAAAAATAAATTACTTTTTAAAAGCTTGGAATACTTTAACGGTGCAATTATTTAATATAAAAATTCCCTCATTGCTTATGAAAGAATTTGTATCTCATAACACTTTTCAACCCTTATAAATCACCCCTGTGCTAAAAAAATTACAAAAAATTATGTTTTAAATCTTGGAATGCTATAATTGTGCAATAATTTAAAATAAAAATTCCCTTATATTGTTTATGAAAGAATATTTTACTTTTGCCATTTTCAACTCTTATAAACTACCCTTTTACCAATATTAATGTAAAATATTTTTATTATAATCGATTTTTAAATATAATCAATCATAAAAAAATTGCTACGCTGCATATAAAAAATAACACTAAATTTTTTTACTTATTTTATTTGTATAATATGCTTAATATAATATAATATGTAAAAATGAGAAAGCCTATTTTGCTCCGAAGAAATGTTTTTTACCATAACTTGGTTAATTTTGAAGCTATAGTATCCTACAAAAAAGCATTTTAAAGATAATTTCAAGAGCTGTAAGATCTTTTGCATATAAAACCTTTTAAGTCCTTTGTTTTTTAAAGGGGAGGGATCGAAGGGCTCGAGGTCGTTTTTTTCACAAAAATTGATACTTCAAGCGGCGATATGTCCTTTATTTTTTATGCTATAGGAACAAAAAAAAAGCAAAATATTTGTTGAATAAAAAAATTTTTTACGTATCTTTCATAGTTTCAGACTTATTATATAAATAAGGCATTTTTTTTGAATAATGAAAAATACGTTTTCAACTTTTACCGAACATTATTAAAAAAATACGCATTCTAAACCGGTCTAACTATAGGATCGTATGAAAAACACTAAAACAAATCTAATTGTAAAGGGTCTACGATTAATTTCTGTTCTGTTAAATAATGTAATAAATGTAATGGCAACGCCCTTATATATCAGGGAGCCAACTAGTGGATACTTCACCGATGAAATACTGGAACTTATCTAACTTATTCTAAAAACCCTAAAATAGAACAATTACTATGAACTAAAAAATGCCTTTTAATTGCAATTCACCTTCTGTAGAAGGGTTTAAATTTAGTAAAAAATTTGTAAAGTAAGTCTTGCAGCAAAACAAAACGAAATATATCCTGGATGAACTTCTGCACCAAAAAATAACAGAAGAGCGTCTCGGAAAACTTTTAATGGGGAACTTCTGGATATAGAGACACATGGAAGGTACACAAATGTAAGCACTAAAAAGGTGGTTTTTCAAATCCCATGAAAATGGAAAACCGTAAAATTAATCACAATCCACCTACTGTTTTTCACTTCAAAAACCCGTCCGTCTCTACCAGATAGATGTTATTTCCTGAAGAAACCTAGAGGACACTTTTTGTGGATATAATTTCATTGATTTTTAGAAGTGGTGTGTTTAGTTGTCTATCGTATCGAATACTTAAGACAATATTATTAATAGCACCAACCAGGAAAACTCGATGTCGATAAAACAGAAGAGCGCATAGGTGCAATTCGAAAAAAAGTAAAATATGGCATAGGATATACCTATACGAAGAAGAAATACTAAATTAAAAGTAGCTAGTACCTAATTATACATACATTAATCCTAATTAACTAATAAATAAGGAAAGTAGCATTTCAAAATGCGACACCGTTTAGTTGTGAAAATTTAAAAATATTTAGATATTAGTTTTTATTATTTCGGTTACCCAAATATTTGGTGTTGCTGATGCATGTCGCCGTGATGACTATATCAATTAAATTTAAATGATATATAGGATGTTTCAGGATTAAGTCGACAAACTTTAAGGAGATGTTCCTCATAAAAAAAGTAAGAAAGAAATCAAGTATAAATTTTTTCCAGAGACGCTTCATTTTCGAAATATAGGGCGTTAAAGATTAAAAAAAAAAAATCGAATTTTTTAAATAACTTCTAAATGAAGAAGGCTATTTAAGCCAAATTTGGCATGACACATCTTATTATAAGATACCATTTTTCCATAGAAGTAGAAGTTCCGCAAGCAACCAGTGGCGGAGTTAGGGGACTCGGACTCATTATATTATAAAAAAAATTAATACGACCTTACTGAAAATAAAAAATTATGCTGTTTTTAGATAAAACAGTGTGTTATTGACAAAAAGTGTACATTCACTTTTTTCCTAACGCTTATAGTTTCATGGCAAAATTGATTTTTCGGAAGGGTGCTTCTGGATTCTGTCGATAAACTTTAGGAAGACGTTCCTCATAAAACCTAAAAAAATATAGTACCTATTAAAATTGGTCTTAGTCTCGAGTATGTGTGAGTCAAATAAGCCTTTTTGTCTCCCCTTCTCTTGGGTTTAACCAATAGTATTAAAACTATTTAGGAGATACTTTGTTTTTAGAGATATAGGGTGTTTTTTTTTTTAGGAGAAAAAAATGATGAAAACAATAGAAATATTTAAGTACCTAACATCTAATGTGACTATGTCGTAATGCGACAACGTAACGACCCCTTCATTTACTTGTGTTGTGTACTTTTAAATAAAATAAGATGGCAAACAATACATGAAAATTTAAAATTATTTGTAAATTGAAACAACCAAAAAATTACCAATTAATATTATACCTAGACAAAGCGAAAAGTGAATAAAAAATTAAATGATTTAAAATTTATTTTGTTCAAAATGGGCGCCTCCGGACTGTAGACAAGCACGACGTCTTCTAATTATGGAGGTAGTGGCCGATCGACACTGAATTGGAGTTAATTCTCGACACGCTTGGACTATTCGCTGTCTTAGATCTTCTAGGATATCAACTGGCACCTCGTAGACTTTTGGTTTGACAGCACCCCAAACGAAATAATCCATCGGTGTCAAGTCCGATGAACGTGCGGGCCACGCTGCAGGTCCTCCACGACCAATTCATCTCCTGGGATAATTAATGTTTAACCACTCCCTAGGACCTCTACCAAAATGGGCAGGACAACCATCTAGTTGAAACCAACTGTTCATTCGAGTATTAAGCGGAACATCTTCTAACAGATCTTGAAAACCATTTTCAAGAAACTCGGTAAACATGTCAGCATTTAACCGATGCCGAAGGAAGTAGGGACCAACTATAGTGTCGTCCAACATACCCAATCATACGTTACATTGGAATTCATGTTGAAAAATATGTTCCCTTACCGCCCGTGGATTCTCGTAGAACCAAATATGGTTGTTCCTTTGGTTTAAAATTCCCCTTCGAGTAAATGTTGCCTCGTCTGTCCACATTACTTTTTGCGTAAACTGATCATCATTCTCTGCTTGGTTTAACATCCAGTCACAAAACACGCGCCTGAATCGTATGTCCTGAGGCAATAAATGTTGCTCACACTGGATATGGTACGCATGGCGTCCATCAGCCCAAAGAGTCCCCCAAATGGAACTTGACGAAATACCTAGCTCATAGCTAGATCTTCCATAGACCATATTAGCATACTTATTCATTGTTCGAAAATATGGACGGCATTATTAAACTTATTTTTATTATTAGTTTGAACGCTTTATCTAATGGATAATGTATGCAACAATTCGCAAAATAACATTTAAAACGTCAAATTAACATTGCTTGACAGAAGCCTACTCGAAAATTTTTGTTGAGATTCATTTTAAAGTTTATCGACAGAATCCAGAAGCACCCTTCCGAAAAATCAATTTTGCCATGAAACTATAAGAGTTAGGAAAAAAGTTAATGTACACTTTTTGTCAATAACAAACTGTTCTATCTAAAAACAGCATCATTTTTTATTTTCAGTAGGGCCGTATTTTTTTTTATAATTTAATGAGTCTGAGTCCCCATAACTCCGCCACTGGTTGCTTGCGGGACTTCTACTTCTATGGAAAAATGGTATCTTATAAAAAAATGTGTCATGCCAAATTTGGCTTAAATTGCCTTCTTCAATTAGAAGTTATTTAAAAAATTCGAATTTTTAAAAAAAATCTTTTAACGCCCTATATTTCGAAAATGAAGCGTCTCTAGAAAAAAAATATACTTGATTTTTTCTTATTTTTTATGAGGAATATCTACTTAAAGTTTGTCGACTTAATCCTGAAACACTCTGTATATGATTTATCAAAGCTTTTGATTAAAATTGTGATTGACGAAATTTATATGCTACTGTATAGCATTTGACCCAGAAAATTTTGAAAGTTGCCGCAGTGTACAAGTTAATTTCTTATAGCTGTTTTACTTTGACAATTTATTGATGAATAAATTGACGAAGTTCTTCATGAATTAATTTACGAATTTATTGGTAAACATTGTATTGTGGTTTTACACTGCTACAGACTTTGGCAAGTTTTTTGACGCATGGATTAGTTCTACCAACGAATCAAAAAAGCAAATAAATTTCAAAAATGTCAACTTTCCACTCATAATTATTGTAGTGATACAACAGCGGTACCGTTTTGACACATATTATATAAATATTAGTGTTTGTAAGTAACAAATCAATAAAAACAATGCAAAACTAGTACGACGCCACACAATTATTTACATATTCCAATAACATAACCTCATTAGTGATCTGAGGCTGGAAATCTGTTGGATTGGTACTTCCGAACTTCACGAAGAAATTGACGAAAATTAGAACATGCTTTAATTCAAGAACATGATGAANATATTCCAATAACATAACCTCATTAGTGATCTGAGGCTGGAAATCTGTTGGATTGGTACTTCCGAACTTCACGAAGAAATTGACGAAAATTAGAACATGCTTTAATTCAAGAACATGATGAATAAATTCATGAAGTTATTTGACAGCTGATTTGGTGCATTACACTTGTCCACTTTTTTGATGAAGCGGCTTTATGAATTAATTGATCAATAAATTGTCAATGTAAAACAGCTATTAGACAATTATAGTCTATTGCATAAAAAATGTGTCTTTGAGTTCTATCCAAAAATCACCTCTTGCAGTAAAAAAAAGACCAGGTTTGCCACCTTTCCCACATATTGTCGGAAAATCGCTAACAGAAAACCCACTCGTCCCCGTCCATCCCCTACGAGATAGTGAAACTTATTCGCGACATAAAACACAACCGTAAAGTTGCGGCGATAAGAACCTCAGCCTCGGTTTCGACTTTTTCCGCGTCTCGTAACACGTCCGAGCCCCCTCTTTTTGTACACGATCCATGCCAGCATTTTAATACCGATGCTTAAAAGCGGTATCTGACTGCCTCAATTAATTCCGCGAAAGATAAAAGGGCCCGGGCTTTGTGTAATAATTTGCGACCAGATAGGGCCCTTTATATAATCGTCCGGCAAGTTCGCAGCAGTCCGCGAAAGGCCATAAATCCACCGCGGTATACTATTTCGCATAATTATATTATAAATTAGCTACGTGTTGAAATGTTAGGTGCACATAATTAGGGCCATATTTCCTAAAAATGTGCGGCTGAGGCGCAGTTTGCGGGATTTATAGAGCGTCCTTTATTTTTGTTAGGAAGAATGTGCGCATAGTAAGTAGTAGTAAGTAAGCCATGACTCTGTAATTGAGAGAAAAATTCAGACACTCTGAGCTTTAAGGTGGTATGTAAATGTTCTCAATAAATTCTCTAGTGTTAGCGGTATTTTATGTCCGTTCTAAGTGCCCTAAGTAAACTTAATTGGGAACGAATGTTTACTTGATAATAAACGCTATTAAATTTCTTATTTTAACACCGAAGTCAAAGTACTGGATTTTTTTTCAATATGGGGTGGTGAAATTATAAAAAATATTTTATTTCATTTCAATTAATTTTCTTAAAAACCTATAGTCAAAATACCTCGTCTTTTGCCAAAGTTTAGTTCAGTAAACAAAGACACGTAAACATTAGGAAAAATTCTGTAGAATTGAATGAACTATTTTACCCCAGTCGAAAGTTAGGGCTTCATTTTCAAAATGGCGTCCAAAATTAGCAGAAAACAGTTTTTTCGCTTAAAAAACATGTTAGAAAAAAATGTTGTAGTCAAAAGTTGTAGAACCTTTTATAACAAAAATGTTGGGCCCAGTCCGATGATAATCGATAAACAAATGCAGTTATTGCAGCAGAACGGCTTTTTTTTAAAACTTCTATATTTTTAAAATGAGAAAAGATTTTTTTTATGAAGCTCCTTGGCAAGTAGAATAAGTGCATTTTTAGAAAATTGCAAAATATTTGAGTGCAAAAATTGAGTGTCTCGAAAAAAAAAATGTTTTTCAAGTTTCGATAAATCATATAGTAATGCACTTACGTGACCTATCTCAGGCTTAAAATTTTCTCTAAGATTTGCACTTTTCTGTGTAAATTGTGTACGTTCTGCAAAATAATTGACAATATGCAAAAAATCTACCGAAATTTTGACTTCTTTTTTCGGGTCGAAAAATGTAGATCTTTTTCTCGTCGTTGAAATTTAATCGGAATGGCATTATTACCATCTGAAAGATGACAACTGCAACATTTTCTTGAAAAAAAAATTCTCGCCTCTTGTTGATCGTACATGGGACATTTTTTAAATTTGTGAAAAAATATCAGAAATATTACTATTTTTTATTTTCCCATACAAATTGAAAAGGTATTTTTTCTTTATGGAAAAGGTTACTCTTATACATGGTGTTTTTAAATGAAGTAGCAAAAATGGTACCAGTGAATGTAGAGCCAAAAATAAGAGCAATTAAGTAAAAATACCTTATATGAACGTTGCACCCCTGAGGCGATATACCCTCTTAAAGGAGGGGATTGAAATTCACATTTTCATTTTTTTCTTTAACATGTGGAATGCTAGAGACACGAAACTTGGTATGAGCATCCTACTAATAAAGATACAAAACTTTTAAATATTTGTTCAATCATTGGCGTATTTTAAAAGGACGCTTTCCTCACTAGTTTGTAGATATAACATTTTTTGGAACACCCTGTACTTTGATTTTTAAACACCCTGTATATAAAAGTATGAGGGGAATGTTTTTCAAAAATGAGTAGGCCCCGCTAGAGAAAAGAATAAGAAAAGTTTCTTCCAAACTTCCAAAAAAGGCATCTGGTTAGTAAATATAAAATTTTTCATCCAAAGACTACGTAGGTAAGGCAGAAATGGTAAAAAATAAATTAAGACATCTGCTTGATAAATATACAAATTTTCATTAAAATACTGTAGTAAATAAAGACAAAGCTAAAAGTGAAAAGAAATAAACTGGTCCATCTGTGTCAGTTTTATGAAACATCCTGTGCATAAATTGCAAAAAACATTTGACACCGTGTGTAGAAATATCTATTTGAAAATTTAGGTAGGTAGTATATAAATTTGCAAAATGCCTCTGGGTTCTACAATATAAGATTTTTCATAAAAATATTGCGACAATAAATTTCCGAAATATACAGAAGCCTCTAGACCGATAATTTTGACTTGTGTCAATTATGTAGAACATGCTAACATGCAGTATATGGATTTTCAAAAAAACCCTTTGGTTAGTAACTATATAACTTTTCATGCAAAGATTTCAAAAAAAAATTAGGAAAAGTGAAAAGATAAGTAAAATCAAAGCTCACGTGAAAAGATAAGTAAAATCAAAGTTCACCTGTGTCATTTTTATGAAACATTCGGTACATACCTTTGTAGAAAGCATATGATTATTCCGACATAAGATTTTTCATAAAAATACAGGTTCTGTTTCAACATAATTTTTTAGACGGCCTGTATATATAAACCTATTTGAAATTTTATATTTTTTGTTATAGAAAGGTTTAAAAAGATGAATCCATATATAAAATTAAATTACGGCAGTAAATAATAAAAAAAATCTTAGGTTACTTCGTCTGAGATTGAACCGCCGACCTTAGGAATACAACGGGGCGTTTTTACCGCTGTGCTGTCGACTGCTTCATCCACAATCTGTCTGTACTGATATTTTAATTGTCATCCACAGCTGAAGTAATCAACAATTTTTGTAATGTTAAATTTGCATTTTTCTAACACAAAGTCGTCTCGCAAAAGATCCACAATGAGATAACGCAGATAAATAACGACATCCTATGACTTGGAAGAGTCTTTAACTCCAACTTATATCTACTGATTCTTAACTTTTGACGTTTGGGAAGTAATACGAATGCAATATAGTAAATTAACGAAGCAAATGTACTAATACAAAGGTTCAAAGGTTTAGGTACTATGGATTGGTTTAAAATTATGCAGTTTTAGCGGGCAAGTACTTACGTTAATTCGGGAGACAGGTGTCCTAATCGTAGGCATGTCAAGCGGTAGAGCTACGAAAATGCAAATAACAACCTAACCTAATAATAAGAAATATCTGTATGTGTCGTGGCGTAACAATGTATTAAGGTTAAAAAAGACCTAGTAAGGAAAATAACGGTTCGCCGCGATCCTATAGACGTCTTTCGCGTTTGGCATGAATTTATTTTGACATAATTAATCTGACATTTCTAAGGACATTCGAATTTTCTCCGCGTGGGCGTGTCTTAAAGCTTCAATCTTTAGACCTCTTTTATGCACGCGTTTTTCTCCTCTCAACGCGAAATTGAGAAAAACGCGGCATATTTCTGCTCCATTTTATGCACGCGTATTCTATCAGTTGTCGCCAGTTTCATGCCACACAGTAGTCAGTGAAGTACATGAAAATGGATCCGTGTATATTGTATTTGTGCTATAAAAAAATATGTAATAGAAAACGTAAGAGGCGATGGGCAGTACATCCAATTAATAGAAATAGAATTCAATTGCGTCCATTGCATCCATGTCCCGCTTGATCAATAGCTAAACTAAAACTAAAACAAACTGTGCTAAAACTATTCTTGACAGACAGAGCCACTGGACTTGCGACAAAGAGCGCTTTGCATAAAAACGCCGATATACTTTCGTGCTTTTTCGGAACGTGTGTCGCCAAGCGTTCTGTAAAGCCATCGCGACAGAATTGAAAACGCGAGAGCAAATAAACGAGCGTAAAATGCATAAACGTAGTAACTCTATTCAGAGTATCTTGAAACGCTGCGTTTTTGGCAACTCCGCGTTGAGAGGAGAAAAACGCGTGCATAAAAGAGGTCTTACGGCTTGTGAAATGGTCGTCTGTCGTTGAGGAGACCCCAAAAAAAGGCAAAATTAAATATGAAAATGCGCAAAAAACGTTACAAAAATGCCCTTGAACGACTGAGCATCTGTGCCCAGTCGCACGCCGTTTCGAGGCTTGCGGAGAAGGAATTTTATGGGGCAAAATACACATATATCTGCGCTCGCTAGAGAGTGCATTTTAACGTATCAGCCGCATTTCGAATCCAGCATTTGATTTCGCGGAAAGTTCTACAGACAAAGCGTGAAATAGGCACCCATTCGATAAATATGAGCATTTTCGGCACAGTTTTAAATAAAATATCGTAGAAAATAGGGGAAATAAAAAATAAAAAAACCGTACCCGCGCGCAATTGGAGGCGATCGGCGACCGTCAGATTTCAGCGGGAGGGCGTGTCGGACTCGTGCATTTCACACAAAAGATAGGCCGCGCCAATCGCAGAGCCTGGGGAAATCGGAAAATGTACGGGGAAGGCGTCGAGGAATCGCGTTCTAAATACGACATCGCGACGCGGCCCGTGGAAAGAGCCTTCCGTCCGGCGGATCGGCGCTCTTTCAGGGCGAGTGTGCCACGCAAACGGAGCTATCGGATTTTAATATATATGGATACAGTCGACCCCATTGCAATATTTTATTAGACATTTTTTATATGAAGCCAATTATTTATTTAAAAATATTTATTGGGAAGACTGATTTATTGCGCAACTTTTTTACCTCTTGTAATTTTTCGATAAAACCGATTTTTTTTTTGTAAAAAAATTAGATGCGTCATCGTTCACTAAAGGGGTACTTAATTGCGAAAATTTGTAAAAATAAAGTAGGCGGATGTCGTAACAAATAAATTGTTATTTATCATATTAAGAAATTGGCATTTTATGCCAAACAATAATTAGTACCAATTGATTAATTTATTATCAGAATAATTATGGCACATGATATTTATACCAATTACGAATATGTCGACATGCTCCAAGTGTTTTTCGAATCCAGAAAAAATAGTAACGTGCAGTAAGATTATACCACCAAAGATATCCAAACCGACCGATTCTTCATAGACACACATTGGTCTCGGTGGAAATAAGTTTTCGCGAAACTGGTAAAATTCAGCCCAATCGTGAAAGGGCCGGAAGAAGGCGTAATGTCCGAACTGTTGAAACTGAGGAAGCTATACTGGAACATTTAGAACAAGACTGTAGTACAAGCACAAGACAGGTGTCCAGGCAACTGCAAGTTTTTCACAGTCTTGTGTGGAATGTAGCTCATGAAAATCTTTTATACCCTTTCCACCATCAACCCGTGCAAGAATTGAATGATCCTGATTTACCTAACCGCGTGGATTTTTGTTAATGGTACATTAATATTTCCAGACATGATTAAAATTTCCTAATGAATATACTTTTCACTGATGAAGCAAATACTCCTAGAGTAGGTGCAGTAAACTTTCATAGTGTTCATTATTTGTCGGAAGAAAATACTCTTGAAATATTTGTTTGAAGATTCAATTTAAACGTTTGGATGGCAATTGTAAGAAATGCTCTAGTAGGTCCTTTTATTCTTCCACATGGGCTTGGAGCGGCCGAGTATCTTAGATTTTTTAACGACAATCTTCCAACATTAATTGAAGATGTACCCCTCGCCACACGTCAAGTGATGTGGTAATGGTATATGCACGATGGGGCTCCTGCACATAGTACACTTGCCGTTAGAGTATGTTTAAATTTAAATTACCCGATTCGCTGGATTGGTCGTGATCGTGATGCCCCTGTTTGTTAGCCTGCACGTTTACTTGAACTAACGCCTATGGATTTCTTTTTGTGGGGACACATAAAAAGTATTGTTTATGCCACTCCTGTTGAAGAACTACGCTTAAGAATATTTCAGGCAGCAGATGACCTTTGCAATAACCGAGAACTGTTTCTGCGAGTGCGTTATAACTTCAACAGACGTATTAGGTTATGCTTGCAGCAAAATGGAAATTATTTCGAGAATATTCTTTAAATTTAATTTTGCATTTCTTGTTTTTCGTTTGTATTAAATTTTATTTCAGATAAATAACTTTACCTAATACATGTCCTATAGTCATAAGTTATCAAACATGTTTCATTAATTAATAGCAAATTATTCTTAATGTTATTATTAAATTACCAGCTTATTGACAGAACGTGTCAATTTATTAATATAAATAACAATTTATTTGTTATGACATCCGCCTACTTTATTTTTACAAATTTTCGCAATTACTCCTTTAGTGAACGATGACGCATCTAATTTTTTTACTAGAAAACTATCGATATACGAACAAATATTGAAAAGTTGTTTCAGGGGTGAAACTTTCATATTTTTTACTTCAATTCTCTTATTTTTGGCTCTATACTGGAACCATTTTTGCTAATTCATTTAAAAACACACCTTATAAAGATATGCTCCATTTTGAATCATTTTCACTCAGAAGTACCTAACAAGAATGCGAAATTTTGTAGAACTATTAATTGCAATTTTTTGATAAACGTGTGTTTTATTACTATTTGGTGTATCGTGTAATATTATAAACACAAATGAGTTAATAAATAAAAATTAAATACTGAAGAAATAGTATAATTTTAAAATGTTCAGATTTTGAGAATAATTTTTATTTGTTTTTTATTTGCAGTGCAAATTTAAATAATGCCACGAAGTGTTATCAACAAACGTGAGGCACTTACATTTCACAACAAAGGGTTGAGGTCCATGTGTCAATCCTACTTTTCAGGGTCGTAGTTTGTTTTCATGCAACTTTGTGAAAAATAAACTTTCCTGTAGAGGTGCCAATTTAAACAATAACACATGGGAAAAAACGTATTTTCATAGAGTACAAAATTCAATGTCGATTTGGTTTGGGTGGGTTTTCAGCTTTTTTGGTCCCGAATAGAAAGTGGGCTGATTGTCAAAAAAACACCAGTAGATGTATATTGCTAGTCTACTATTTAAAACAATTTTTTGGGTGCTTACTTCTTATTATACAGGAATCAAGTATCTTTCGTTCAAAGAGCAGCCTTCACGGAAATATTAAGCCACCGGAAGGGTGAAAGATTTTTATTCATCCTTTTAACGTAGTCATTGAAAGCTAATCAACATCCATATTTCAGCGAGCAGATATTCCGCACGAAGGACGGCCGCCCTTTATAAGAGATAATGGTTTCCCGTCGTCGTCTCTTTTCAATTTCCTAAAGCCGGGAATTGTCTGTTGCCCTGGAACTTTCGAAAGTTTTCGCGTTCCGCGATGCCGTTCAAAAATAAACCCTAATAGCCATTACGTAGTCTTCCGAATTAAAATTTTCCAGAGCTTTCCCAAGTCGCTTAAATTTTCCTACAATGCCTAAAATGCCAACTTAACGTAAGCTACGTAAGGGGAGATCGGTACATATTGAAAGAGGTTGTAGAAAAAAACTCGCTGGGTAGGGTTGTGATATTTCTCTTGTCGGCACATACATATATATATTGAAATTTGAGAAAAAATACAGCGAAAGCTATCCCCATATAGACTAGGCGGTTTTGGTTTGGGTGAATCGTATATCCACGGAAATTTTTGGCTTTTTGGCTTTCAAATATCAATGAAATGAAATTTTTTTTATGCGCATTAAAAAAAACGTGGGAGTAACTTTTGGCGGCACAATATGTTAAAAAAATTCGAAAAATATCATATTTTTCTTCCTATTTAATTATGTATCTTTTCAAGAGTTGATTTTAGGCGAAAATGGAAGAGGAAAAAAATGTTTGTAATTAAATTTTAGAAAATATGACTAGTTACAACTAGAATGAATCATAATTATTATTGTAAAAATCGAAAAATACGCCAAAAAAACATTACTTTTTAGGGAATTTTTTTGGGATCTTTAAGTTGGCTATAGGACCTTCATACTTGGCCCAAGAAAAGTTCATGTTATCTAGAATCTTCACAAAAATTTTGTCTAAATCGGTTCGATAGATTTTGCATAATAATTTTGTAATCCAGATTTTGAAAAAAAAATTGTAAATTTTCAAAATTTTGCACAACAAAAACCAAGGCTCTTAGATACTTGAAAATTTAATCATATATAGAAGGGCTCTCAAGCTTTCAAACGATTTTTGAAAAATTCGAATCCATCAATTAGGAGAGCTCTGGCGCTTGTTTAAATAACATTGGTCAAATTTTTGTACTTATAAACAATTAGAATCACTTGTGAATATTCAATCAAATGAAATTTTTTAAAGCAGGTTTTAAAAGTTATTGGAAAATTAAAAAAGAAACAGATGGATTGGTCAATTAGTTATATCCGATCAAAGTTAACCGTCATTTACACTAAATGTACTGGGACATCCGGGCTAATTTTTCGAAAAATACCTTTGGTATTCCGAGTACTTACCAGGTCTCAGTTTTAGCAATACTATTCTTCATTGGCAACCTACTTTAAAACACGTTTAAAGTTATTTACGCAAGCGAGTTCAAAACCGCGACGCGCTTAAAAATTTGTAATATCTCAGCTTCTAAAGGTCCGATTTTGATGATTTTTTTTTAAATCGATGTCTCGAGATTTAAAAAAACAATTAGCGTATTTTCAAATGTTTATTGTTAATAATTATTGGTCTTTCAACAGTCCGATAAATATTATTTATCTTTAAACTTCCTTAATTATCAACTTTATTTTTTTATTGTATCAAAAGTAAGTGCATAAACTTATATACTGTTTATCAAAGATCAAAAACAAATTTATTTAAATATTCTAAAATTGTTTAAACAACAAATATTTTCAAAATATGTCCAAAATTAGTAATTAATTAATTAATTAATTAATTAATTATTAATTTAATCATCATTTCTTTTGTGATTAAAGTATAATTCAAATATTATTTACTGTTTAAAATATAAGCAAATGAGAAATTAACTCATTATATTACAAAAATACAAAATTATAGTACAAAATTTCGACAAGCGCCAGAGCTCTCCTAATTAACGGATTCGAATTTTTCAGAAAACGTTTGGAAGCTTGAGAGCCCTTCTATATGTGATTAAATATTCAAGTATCTAAGGGCCTTGGTTTTTGCTGTGCAAAATTTTGAAAATTTGCAAAATTTTTTTCAAAATCTGGATTGCAAAATTATTATGCAAAATCTATCGAACCGATTTTGATGAAATTTGATGTGATGATTCTACAAAACATGAACTTTTCTTGAGCCAAGTATGAAGGTCTTATACTCAACTTAAAGATCCCACAAAAAAAATCCCTAAAAAGTAATGTTTTTTAACCCCATTTTTGGCGATTTTTTCGATTTTTCCAATAATAATCATGATTCATTAGATTTGTAACTAGTCATATTTTGTTAAATTTAATTACAAACATTTTTTTCCTCTTCCATTTTCGCCTAAAATCAACTCTCGAAAAAATACATAATTAAATAGGAAGTAAAATATGACATTTTTCGCATTTTTTTAACATATTTTGCCGCCAAAAGTTAAGCTCACGTTTTTTTATGCGCATAGAAAAATTTTCATTTCTAGTGATATTTGAAAGCCAAAAAGCCAAAAATCTCCGTGGATATACGATTCACCCAAATATGGACTCTTTGAAACAGATACCGTCTGGACTAATATGTATTTGACGTAAGTTGAATCTGGAAGTATCATAAAATGTTAAGGATAGAATAACTAAAGGTCTACCTATTACTAGGTTCCTTATACCATATTATGACGTTACATAATGTTCTAAGGGCTGCCTCTTCCTTCCAGCTTCACCACAAGGAAAAAGAAAATGGAATCGACGTGACTGAATAATTTTTTAATAGTGTTGCTAGGAAATGTATATACAAACCAATTTGGAATCTATTTACATATTTTTAGTGTAAATTTTAACGAAAACCCCGAAACAGGTCAATTTAATTTTGTCAACTTGTTTACATAAATCATATTTTATACTCTCTTTGAGTAAATATGAATTTTTTATAAAAAAAAAATAGTTTTTCTGAAATAAAAAATAAGGATAGCAACCCCCAAACACGGAATCACTTCCGAAATATTTGTTTTTTATAATAAGTAATTTCCATTTTGTTCCATTTCAAAATATTGATTAGAACCCCAGATATTTAGAAAAAACTGTTTTGGGGTCGAACTTTGACGGTAATTTCTACAATTTTAGTCAATGTACCTACATTTCATCTGCATAAATTCTATTTAACGGTAATATACCACTGTCAAATCGAGAGACTGGCATTATCGAACTTAAACGCTGAAGTTACACGGCCCTATCACCATCGCCCGTCCAATTCGTCATTTTAATCCGTCGGCGAACATCGATTCCCGTCGACGTTGAAAGGAAATTTCTGACTTCCCCTCACCTCCAGATTCGTCATCGCCAAGAATTATTTTTCGTGGCGGGATATATAGGGAATATCTCAGAAGTTGGTAAGTTTATCGATGGGGATTTTAAGCAGTTAACTTGTCGAAACATCGAAATACGATTAAATGGCGAAGTTTGCTTCGTTTTATGAAACGTCTATATCCGAGTAAGGCTTCTTCATTACTTGAAACGCTTTTCAGCTAGAGAGGCAATTTACGACATTTCAGTGGATTGATGTTGACAGCAAATGCTAAGTTTATCAGGATATAAGGAAAACATGTTATTAGACTGTTTACATTCGTTTATTTAATAATAATTAATATTATTATTATCAAGGACATTTAAATAAAGGGGACTTGTTTATTTACATTTCCAGATGAAGCCTGGTCTATTCACAGTCTAATTGTATCATTGTTGTCAGCTGTATAATTATACTGGAAATGTACTTAATATTTTTATCGCAATTTTCATCACAATTGTGAAAATTATTATTATAGGATAGTATTATTAAGTTATGCATACAATATTGTTAAATTCTGTACATATTAAACTATTTTTAATTTTTCATATTTGCCATGTTTGAAGACTTGGCAACTACGCAATAATTTGTAGCGTGTTCCTCGTTCGTTCTGCCGTGGTTGGCAGAATATGGCGTCTCTTGTTAGAAAATAGTTGTGATTTTAGTAAGTGAAACGTGATTAGTGTTTATACATGTATTTTGGATAAACTTTTAAGGTATGAATATGGTTAGACAGTGCAGAATTTGTAAGAAATTGGATTATAAACATCCACATCAGCTATCCTTCCACAGGTAAGCGTGCTTGAAGGTGACTTTGGAATGTATAGGCAACTGTGGCCATTGTCGTGTGTGTGGGTAACTTTTATTTGAATAACGGTAAAATGTTATAAAACTGACTTGGTATTTTTTTAAAATTTTTGCTGTAATAGTAAGAAAACAATAATATGAACCACGTTTGGCCATTAAAATCAAAGGAAAATGCTGCACCACAAATAAGTTACAGACATTATTTATATTTAATATATTTATAGGTATTTCAATGTTATCCCTTATACCCAACATTACAAATTTTAATCATTCATCAATTTCATTTTCCTCTACGACAAAAACCTTTTCAAAAATATATTTACAATTTTACTAAATGCACGAGCATAAAAACGTAATAAATACAACAGCAAAAATATGGTGGTGGTTCACTTATACATAAAAATACCGAAGATGCAATCGACTGAAAGTTGCATTCATTCCACCATTTGATGTTCTCCTTTGGGAATATATTTTTATGTCTCACTGAAAATTTGCCTCAGTATTCTAAAAGTGAAATGTGAACGTTTTTAGGATGCTTGGGGATGGTGCAACAAGAAAGAAACGGTTACAGTTATTGGGATTCCAAGAAGTTATAAAAATATTATATATATTTATTATAATAATACTGAGTAGCTGTTGAAATATATTGACTTAGGATTATAAAATATTTTATTTTGACCCATCCGAAATGTACGACATTGGAGATGTAATCGCGCGCATCAGTTGGATGAAAATAAAGCCCTCTGCTTTCCTCTTGTCTAGCTTCACCCAACATATGAGATAGACTGTGACATGCATAGTCCCCTTTATTTAAATGTCCTTGATTATTATCTACGACAGCGTCGAAAGTGATATTTTTTATACAATATCCAGTGTAAAAAATTAACATCTATAAAAGGCTATACAAAAAAAGTTTTTAATGCACACTCTTAGTGCACGATTCTGTTGAAAGATTCATTTACTTGGAAAAATATATAAATATATAAAAAATATATTCTTTCTAAAAATATTACAGAACAATAATCCCTAGATTTTCTTTTCTATGTAATTTTTCTGTTTCTTACTGACATTACACTTTACTTGTAAATCTATATAACTGGTGTTTTATACCTGAAACTTTCAAATATCTCGAGAATAAGCACCCTACAAAACAAATGTCAATAATCAAAATTTGATCATACCGCTGGGGATATACATTAATGCAACAACTAGTCCCCCTCTCCCATCCCTTGTAGATGGGGAGAGAGGTAATTTTTCTCCATTTCTTCTGCTGAGAACCTGTGTATACTATTCTGCAAAGTATTTGCAATAAAAAATACAACGTTATATGTAAATACTCGAAATTCGTCGTCAAAAAAGTTTACTTGCAAGTAATACCAGTGACAACAGCAACTGCGGAAAGGAGCTACAGTACCTTGAGAAGATTAAAGACGTATTTGAGAAATACGACAGGGGAAAATAGACTCATCTCTTTGGCCCTTATGAACATACACTAGGCACACATCCATATGTTTAAAGGTATTTGTAGTCAAATTGCACGACGAAAAAATGTTTTAAAAAAACACTTATAAGAACCAACCCTTATTTTAGGGGTTGCTTGGTGGTCTAGTTGTCATTTTTTCGACGAGCTAACCCAGTTTAAAAAAAATGCTTCTACGTCAAGCGAAAGCCGATATTGCAAAATTTTCGAGCAGGTACGATTTTGAATCTGTTTTTCTAGCACGAGCTGGTTCCCCCCCTTGCCTACTGAAAGAGCTAAAACAAATTACCTTCACTTTGAGTTATTATAAGTTTTTTATTTATTCATGAATCTTTGTGGAGTTGAATGTATCATAAAGTTTAGACCTTTGTGCATATGTAGCATTAATTAGCCCTTAATGTTTATAAACAATGGAACTGTGATTTAAAAAAAAATGGGCTATCTCAGCCCAGAAAGGGCGTAGGGCATATTTTTTTTAATCTTTGTTTTTTTACCAGCTATCCAATGATATGACTGTCGTGTTCCTGAGTAGTTCCGGAGTTACTTCTATTTATTTATAAAAAAATACCCCTTTTTTGCATTGAAAAAAATGCAACAAAATTGAAAAAAAAAATATTTTTTTAACACCATAATTTTCAGACTTCATCATTTCCCAGCGTTTAAATTGATTTTTATGCACTCACTGACCTAGCTAAAAAAAATCGTGTTTGGGATAAACAAATGAATTGCATTGCAATGAATTGCAATAGTTTATAAATAATTATTTACAAACTATTGCACCGATCGAGCCACATATAAAGGGTTATAATATCCTCATTTTTTAGTAGATTAAAATTCGCCTATGACCATTATTACAAAAGCTATTAACAATTAAAAAACACTGCAAAAATGCATGTTTTTTGCAATTATCTCGATAAATAATGCACCGATTTAAATGCATAAAAAAAGAAATTGTAGGTTTTTTTAATACCTACATTCATTCATTTGAAGACTTTTTCTCTATCTTGCCTCTGAAAAATTATATTTGAGAAAAACCTCATTTTGACTACTTTGACCATTGTTTATTCGGAGTGAGGGCAAAATTGGCTGTACTAATTTATGTATTTTTCATTAACTCCCGTCGTCAGATTGTTGCTATTAATATTTTCACGTTTTTCCGTAGAATGATTGGACTACAGACCAAAATTCTGGGATGCGCCTAGAAACAATCACATGGCCATTTCTGTTCCTTTCGAGATGTTTGCTTAAAATGAGTTATTTCTTGAAGTTATTTCTTTGTTTCTGCATTATTTTGTGTTTTTGCAGTCACAAAAAAAACGAAGAAAGAAATAACACAAACGTTCAATGTAAACATGATAAAACATTAAAAAATATATATTTTTAATAGAAGATATGCTATCTTCAAAACAAAATAAAAAAAATACATTCATTTGAAGGCAGATTTAATCAAGCACTCCGATAAGTTATAAGCGAAAGAAGTCGCGTTAAAGGACTCCTGTTTCTGGGTAACGATAATAGTAGTTTTAAAGACGAGTAATTTTTCAGCAATTGAAAATTTTCATCAGTGCAGCAAATTTACAAATATTCCCATTTATTTTTTTTTATCTTCTAGTAATCTAGTACATTTACTTTACCTATTTAATGACACGACGTATATTAAATCTGCGCCTTTTTATTTCTACTTATATTTCACCCTGCTGACGAACAAATCTGCTTACCCCAACATTTTAAATCTCGAATTCCTTATATGCTTTTGATACACGTGCTTCCACAATGACTTTGGGCGTAGAACCGAAAGATTAGACGCCATAAAGCCCGGATCTAAATTTTACAAGCATATAACTTCGGATTCTGAAACGTGGTTATTAAGGCGACATCCTATCACCGGTGCCATATTTTACGACCGCGTTCCTACATCTACTACTTATTATATTCCTTGCTCGTGTGTCGTAAATAAGTTCTATAATCTCGTTTGCAAACAAAAGGATATTAGAGATGTCGAGTTAGCTATACTGTATATTAATGTATGCATTAATACAATTAAGACAGATGATCATGATTAAATAATTAATATTTGTTCGTATATAGCTTCTATTTATGTAGTTTGATATGATTTATGGCGAAATTCAACAGTGTCCTAGAAGTCGCCATTCTCTATTTGATACGTGCATACCACAGGTGTGCTTATTGATATGCTGTGCGAAAAAAATTAATGCGAATTTTTCTAATTTGTTACATATTTTTAAAGTAAACTAATTGAAGAATAAAATATAAATTATACCTTTATATAACATTACTCTGTATCTTTAAAATTCTGTAATTTTCAGGAGCATATGTAAAATTACATGAATTATATAAATAATGTTCCATAAAGCTGCTAGAAATAATTTTAGAAATAAATTTTTGAGAGAAATTTACAGATTTTGCAGCTGTTAAGTACTGTAAATTTTGCATGTATTTTTCAACATAAAAATGCTGTGAGACATTGTTTTATAATCAAGGTTTTCATAAAAATTTGTATCAAGCAGAAATAATAATATCCAATTAATTAATATTAAAATATGGGTGGCTCACAACTTATCCAAAAAAATTTGGAATATATGTGTCATAAAAAACGGAGTCAATATCGCAAAAAGTTTTTGTAAAATCCTTATATGTAGTTTCCGCGAAAAAAAATATTGAAGTTGTAGTGATTCTCAAACGGTGACCAAAAATAAAACCTCGTATTCTTTGGTGAATGTTAATATGAGCTTTTCGTATAAAATTTTTGTTAAAAAGATATAGGGTGTTTAAAATTTAAAAACTGGTAAGTGAAATAATGTCAAATTGGACACTTGTATTTACGTAAATATTGTCCAAAATCTGATGCTTTTTCCTAAAATTTAGATGCTCCAGTGGCGAAGATACAGGATATCGTTGGTATAATTTTCTAAATAAAATAGTACGCCACAGCTTTACGGTAAAAATGATATTTTCGGATTTTCTACAAATTACTACTCTCTTCTGTTATTCGAAAAAAGACTGATTTTCGAGTAAAACTTAAAAAAAGAACTGAAAACACCGGATCTCAGCCCACTAGATTTCTTCTTGTGGGGTGCTGTTAAACGGCTGATATACAGGCTGTTACAAATTCGCTTCTCACAACAGGGATCTCGGAAACGGTAAAAGCTACGAAGTAGCTTAAATAGGGGCAAAGTTGGGTAATCAGGGGACCAACAATATGCCTCTAAAAAATCAAGGCTAACATGATGAGTTTTCGAAATATTTGAAAAAAAAAAACGAAATAATCCGTTTTTGTTTAATTTCAGACTTGTTTGAGGAGATATTGAAAAACGAAGAACACTTTCTCAATTTTTATATGTAAAGCCTCGTCTCTCCAAGATCATCATCAACTTCATTTTTTAAAATACGACCCAGGTAATTTTATTACATTATTGCAAGCCTTCATGACCCCCAATACTGTACTACCTCAGCCCTAACCAGATTCAGACGTTTTGTCTCGAAAAATTCATCTTCAGTGTATTCGTTCCAAATTTATCTAAATTTTTTATTTAGATTTTTTTGTTTATTAAATTATCGTACACTGTAAGTGTCGTTAGAGCCTGTGAAATCCATCTAGTTATTCAAACTATTACCACCACGCATTAAAATAAAACATTATTAGAGTGTTATTCCTGTGCCCATAGTTATTTCTAGACTTCTAGAGTGCTCAAATTTCAAACAAATTCCGATCTATTTTTTTCAGGATATTCATACAAATACATCTGACATGCTCTTTCACAGTTGCAGTTACAGATATAATAAATTCCGATAATATTATGCTGATCTTTATTTTAACCTTTGGCAAAACGAAAATGTTTTTGAGCATTTACTGAAATTTTTTAAAGATTTTCAGTTCACAGTCAACTCAGTTGGCGTTTTGGTTCTTCATATGCATTTTTAAGAATTAATTTATGATAATAAAAAAAATTGTAACAATGCGTCACCTACGTTGGTAGAACCATTAGATAATTAAATATTCGTATTAATGAACATTTAAAAAGACCTGAAAAGTCAGCTTTTGGGCATCATATTAATTTTACTAATCATTCATTTTCACCTTTAAACAATAGCAAAATTCTTCATAATATTCATAATAATTTTTATTTTCATAAAATTAATTTATTGGAAGATTTAGAAATTCTAAGAGAAATTAAAAGGACTGATAACCCTAATGACTGTGTTAATACTCAAGTCAATTTAAATTGTAATTTTAAACCTTTATTCAAGTATCTTTGGGAATCTCATTAATTCACAGCTGATATTTTGTTATTAGTATATTGGTAGTTTTACTGTTAAAAATTTTTGTTTTCACTTAGTTGGTAATCCTTAGAATTGTAGAATGTCAATTTTCAATTTCATTTAATATTTAACCTCACTTTATTTCACTCCACGTGTTCGATATTGTTAGTCAATTTCTGTTTCTTTCTCTTGTTATTTACCAGTAATTGATGTTTTATTTAATGTTGTATATTGTTATGTCGAACTTATTAAGATTTTCAACGTTTCCTAAATATTTTTTGGTATCTAAAATTTAACGTAAGTTGAAAATTTTTTGCTTTATATAATGTCATTTAACCTCTTGTTGATATTTTAGGAATAGCTCCGATGATGACTATGTAGTCGAAAGCGCTCAGCTAAGATTTTAATAAAATTTTATACACACTTTAACATACAAATTTCTTTGGCTTTTCTTTAAATCACCGAAGTGTGTACTCAAGATACAGTCATTCTTTTTGAACATTTTTTATGTTAATGTGGACGAAACGCCGAACACTAAAAAACCGCTGTTCTGTTGCGGTATGCCTTCGAAGGCGGATAAGCCGATTGTTCAAGCCCCTGATGTCAACAGGAATGACCGAAAACGGCACTGTTTCATCGGTTACATATTTGTTTAGTCTTCGACTTTATCGGTTTGGGGAATGTTGCATACTTGGTTGTGCATACAGTGCCTTTTTGAGGTGTAATTGTATAATCTTATAAAGTTATTTATTTAAGTGTTCAGTTAGGATGCAGTGTTTTAATTTCAAGTTTTTGTACATTATCATTTATCATTAATGATTATTGTTTGAGTTTTCTGCTAGGTTACTTGATAAATAGAGTTTCATAGTTTAGCTTATTTAAAATTTGCACAACTCAGGGTAGAACTGCATAATAAAATACTTCAACATGAGTCCCGTAAAATTGCATCACTGTAGAGCTGACCTAGCAAATAACTGTCATAATTTGCATCAAGGGATTAGTTGATGATGAAAAGAGTGGAGCGACTATATTAATTCCTCTTTAAAATCGACTTACTATCAAGTACCAGGCGAGATATTGAAGAGGGCGACGGGAAAATGCCTCCTCAGCCAAGAAATTTATTACGGACCGTGCGATCGAGACAAGCGCATAAATGCAAATTTTATTCTCGCAAAATATGTTACCGAAAGATGCGGCCCATGAAGTTCGACTTAGATATTACTAGTTCTATGGTCTAATAAAACTTTGAATGAAATTTTACGGGTGTTATCTTTATTACGTATTCAACTGATTTTACAACGCGAGCCTTATGGCCAGCTGGCCGTTCATTGTGAAAATATGAAAGTAAGACAAAAATTTTATTCGATTCGATTGGTTCAGGGCTCTCTAGGTGTTGTACAATGTATACTGTGTGTTAGAAGTTTGATTTCTATAATTTTAACAGGCGACAGTATACAGGGTAGCCCATCGAAAACGTACCGCAAGGCATTACAGGGTAGTAATGAACTTTTCGGCAAAATCCAAAAACAGGTAAAGTTTGCTTCTGAGGGGGACAACTTTTGGCGCAAAAAGCATAGCAAAATCTTCAACCCCCTAAGTGGGGGTGCCATCCCCCAAATTTTTTTAAATGGGAATGGGGGTCAAGTGGGGGGTCATTAGAAAGGGCTTTTAATTCTCTATACATCGATTCTTACTTTTTGAAAATCGATCCATTATTTTAGAAAATATGCAGCTTTGAAAATACGAACAATATTTTTGACGAGAAATGCGAAAATCGATTTAATTTTACTTCAAAACTTACGGTATTAGCTTGGTAAATTCCTTCAAAAGAATTCGCTGTTTTTTTTTCTGATTTGCGAATTCTTTAGCCTGATTTTGGTGAGCAAAAAATTGTCCGCTTTTTGTTTCGTATTTAGATAGGCCACAAGAAGTTGCTAGATAACTGTCTTGTGACTTGTAGTTGAAGAGTACCAATACTGCCGAGTCTTTTAAATTGATTAATTATGGTGTACTCAATTCCAGAAAGAGTAGAAATTATTGAGCTTTTTTTCAAAAACAATGAATGCGGAAATCGGGTCGCCGAACTGTTCAACCAACGGCATCCTGAGAAACATGCGTCTGGAAAAATTGTTCGCGAATTGGTGGCCAAATTTCGCGAAACTGGCTCCGTTCATAACAAAAAGAGGCAGGTTGAAAATCCGGTACTAAATGAACCTACGGAAATAGCGGTATTGGGGCAAGTGGCAATGGATAGTACGCTGAGTACAATGCAATTGGCTACTGCGACAGGAGTGAGTCGTACAAGTGTCCAACGAATATTAAAAAAATACAAATTCCATCCTTATAAGATTCGGCTAGTGCAAGAGCTAAATGAAGACGATTTTGATCGTCGTTTGCAATTTTGCGAAATAATGACTGAACGAGCGATAAACGATAATTTCCTCTTTAATGTGTGTTTTTCGGACGAGTGTACGTTCTTCTTGAATGGTTTAGTGAATCGCCATAATTGTCGTTACTGGGCTGATACCAATCCAAGGATTTTCCATGAGACACACTCCCAACACCCCCAGAAGTTGAATGTATGGGCAGGTATTTTTGGAAATTCCATTGTAGGTCCTTTTTTCCTTCCTGGAAATTTGACAGGCGATATGTACTTGGATTTACTACAAAATGTCATCGACCCAGCTCTAACAAATATCATAGAGGACGACCCTGCTTACAATGAACACGAACTGATTTTCCAGCAAGACGGAGCTCCTCCACATTACTCGCTCAATGTGCGCAATTACCTAAATGAGACGTTTCCAGGACGCTGGATAGGACGAAGAGGTGCAATTGAGTGGCCCCCTCGGTCACCCGACTTAAATCCTTTAGATTTCTTTCTCTGGGGGCACATTAAAAGCAAAGTTTACAGCACTCCACCTGATACCTTGGAAGATCTGCGAGGACGAATCATTAATGTATGTCGCGAAGTAACACCGCAAGTGCTCCAGAATGTTCGACAACGGTTTGAAGACAACCTGTATCATTGTATGCAAGTTGGCGGACAACATTTTCAGCATTTACTTGACTAATACCGTAAGTTTTGAAGTAAAATTAAATCGATTTTCGCATTTCTCGTCAAAAATATTGTTCGTATTTTCAAAGCTGCATATTTTCTAAAATAATGAATCGATTTTCAAAAAGTAAGAATCGATGTATAGAGAATTAAAAGCCCTTTCTAATGACCCCCGACTTGACCCCCATTCCCATTTGAAAAAATTTAGGGGATAGCACCCCCACTTAGGCGGTTGAAGTTGAAGTTCTTTACTACCCTGTAATGCCTTGCGGTACGTTTTCGATGGGCTACCCTGTATATCAAAATACATTGATAAAAATTGTGGAAAATCACATACGATTTTTACATATATTTATAATAAATATAATAAAAAATCTTTATATGACATGGGCCTCAAACATAACCAATTTTGAGGAAAAAAAATTGAAAAATTCGGTTTTGTGCACAGAATACTACTGTAAAAAATTGAGTTCTCGGAATATAATAACGCGACGAGATAGCAGTGGAACGTTTCTAGCAGAACGATCAATTGTTTTCTCCGAAACTATTCTTTTTGCTTTTTACAATGTTTAGCTTATAATGAATATCACATGTTATTAATTTATGGGGATCTCGCTGCAATTCTGCTGGAGCACGACATATTCATCACCGTAGTTTTCTCCGACTGCAGCTACTTAATAGAAGAACATTTATTGAACTGTCTTAATGTTTTAGTAGTGCTAGTGCTACTCCTCACTGTGAAAATTATGGTCCAAATCGGCAGGTGGATAAGAACACAGAACAAATTTTAGACATTATCAAAAGGCGTCTAAGACGTATTATGTCCTCGAAATACCGCTCGAGAAGTCAGAGTGGGACCTTCCACAGGGTTTACGAAACCAGTGATTACATCTGTATCATCATAACTAGTCAGAAGAAAATCCACATATTATACATAGATTAAATTGTCACTATCGTTTTTCGATTAATGTTTGGTGTGAGATCATAGGGACGACTTAATATTACATTTGTGTTGCCAGGCAGTTACATTTCTTTTAAATTTTCATATACGCAGTTATAGTCAATATAATCCAAACTAGGTGCCTAAAATTGTAGTAACAACTAAATATTTCGTTTGACATCTGACATCACTACTAATAAATTTATAAATCTAGAACACGAAAAAGTATCTACTAATATAGAAATCAATACGTAGGAAATTACTGCTTTGCTGTTGTAAATGAGCGTTAATGTACGTATGTTCAATAGTTCACCTTGTTTACACAACTTCTCAAGAGGCTATTATCGTATTTTATTCAAGCATATAGTGGGAGTGGGAGTGGATACAATGATTGAGCGGTTTAACAGTTTACATATTTGATTAGGCTATCAGGCGGAGACCGAAAAAATATCGATTTACACTGAGAAACAGAGTTATTAAATACTAAATCGTGTACTTAAAAACAGACTTCTTAATTTTTTGAACATAATTATTATAATGAATTGATAATCTCAATTTTTTAAACAAATAGTTATTAAAATTAAGTAGCTGTTACTAATTTCAATCTTTGATTATATTCTACTGAGAAATGAAGATTAATAAATAACTAAAGATCCTTCAAGAATTTTGCAAACTTTGTGAGAGATAATTTGAGGGAAATGAAACAAAATCTACAAAAAAGGTACTATAAGTTTGATAGTTTCGCGGAAAATGTAGAAAGATCTTGAAATTTACTGTAAATTCAACTTTGTCCTTAAATAATTTTTGAAAGAGTAGATTTATCATAAAATGATAAGACACCTTTTTTATAGAGCGTTCAATTCCTTAGAAAAATATGTTTTGGTCTTAACAACCTATCCGTTGACGAGTTACAAAATTCCAAATTAAAAAAAATTCCCTTTATTTAAATAAGAAATAGAAAGAAAATCGCGATGTTGCACCCCTTAATATCAAGAGCTCAAATTTTAACAAGATCATTTTTTCGACACCCTGAACAATATATTCGAGGTTACTTTTGAAAAAAAATAGTCGATTTTTTTATATTATTTATACAGGGTGGTCCAAATTTTATGCAGGAAACTTCGAGGGCAGATAAATCTCATTAAAATAATATGTGTTTGTCTTATAAACATTGATCTGGAACAGCCACGTTTTAGAGTAGTATCATTTAGAGTTTACAGAAATGTTTAGAAATTTTATAAATTTTGAATTTTAACTTTTTTTTTCAATTGTACTCCTTCAATTACCTGTATCGGCGACACTGCTTTTCAGAAAGAAACCGTTTGCACATTATTCTTAACGCACAGTTGATGTTTACTCGAGGACAAATTTTGACATTTTTATCTTTAACAGATTTAAAGATAATTAAGGAAAACCATCACTGTATATCGAAAACAGGGCGTCTAAGAAAAAAACTACATGAACTACCCCCATTATTTTTCCATGAGGAAACATGAACGGCACACCCTGTATATCGTTAGTAGTCACTTCTACAGATGCTTTGAAACTAGATTTAACTGACTGTTGCACCTTCTCATAATCAGTTTAGTATGCTTTAAATTCTGAAATTTAATGGTGTTTTACAAAACTAATACAAATATTAACATCAAATATGTACTTTCGCATTACATTCCTGTTATACTAAAATGTTTGCAGTAAAATTAACTGCTCTTAGTTAAACTAAATTATGTTTGTAGTGATTTAATTGTAAATAATTTTTTTCCACGTGTATAAATCGACTTTCTGAGAACGAATAATGTACTTAATCATATCCTTCTATTCTAATCTTGAAATACATGGAAGGAAAATAAAAAATGTAGGAAATCATAATGCCAACAGCTTTACACACGGCTATCAAAATTTCAATATATTAATGGCAATGAATGATGTCACGGTATCTAAATATGCATACTGTAAATGCTTTTGAAACAGCTTTTTAATGGAATTGGCTTGAAAAGTCGTTTATTTTCTTTTCAGGAATGGTTTTGTTGAACTGTAATATTGAATTCACCATGAATGAAGTCTATTTACAAAAAAAAAATCTATAATAATTTATTATATTAGTATAAAATTCCATAATAATTAGCAATTAGCTCCGTTGATGATTAAAAAGCGAAATAAATGCGAAATAAAATTAATTATATTTGTGTTTTCAGTGTCCTATTTGAGGAACTAAAAGTGAAAAAATAAAAACCAACAAGTTAATAATAATCAGATTAAGGCAATTTAAAACATAAATACAAATTAGACAAACGATTTTAAAAGTTAGGGAATTTTTTCTCTGAAATAAGATAACAAATAGACGGCACAATATTAAAAGGTCCATTGTTAAATGAATGTGGTGGAAGATGAACATCTACGTCTCAAAAAACTGTATTCAGAAAATTCAGAGAACAGCCATTGTAGCCCAAAAAGGTAAAATTGACAAATAATTCCAAACTGGGGAAAAGTTAGACAATATCTTATGCGTTTGTTTGTTCTCCCTCTCGCCTCACTTATTTGTGTGGGTTCTGCTTAGATCCCTTAATACAAAAAGCAGAAAATATAAAATTCTTACTAACTTTATGATACAGTCAAAATAACTTTAATATATAAAAAGTATATAAACGAAAAGTTGTCTAAGATAGTTAGTAAACTAACTCAAATCAAGTAGAAAGTTTTCCTAAAATTCTCATTTGGTGAGATTCACACTTGGCATTGACACTAGCATCTAATGCCGTAGCAAAATTCGCTCTAGTGTGCTTTGTGTGTGTAATTATTTGTTTCATGACGTGGGCCACCAGTAACGCCTCGGTCACTAGGGACCAAACGGCAAATGATATGAAACCTGTTTTGGGTAGATATGTGTAGGTTGATTACGGCTACATTTTAAAAATATTTTGAAATATACAGGGTGTCCAGGAAAAGCGCGCACCATATCAAAGTAATGTATTTTTAAATGGAACACCCTGTATTTTACTGCATTTTTGAAAGCACCGAAAAAAATAGGCGAACTTTATTAAAGGTTCTGTATACCTAGGACTTATTGTTTGTGAGATATTTCAATTTTGGTGAAAATGCAGGTTTAGCGTAGAAATTTATTATTAGCAATAAAAAAATAATTTTAAGAAAGCAGCTTTGGAGAGTGTATTTTAGATTCTTGAAGTTATAAATTATTACATTTGTCGTCACTTAGTATTATACAGGGTGTTCAAAAAACTGCTCAATACTTTTCTCAACTTTAAACAGCAATATCTTGGTTATTTTAAATGGAACATCCAGTATATTTTTACTTTGGGAGTTAGAAAATTTAAAACTCTTTCAAACTGTGTATAGGTTCCCTATACCTATCTTTAACGGTATTGGAGATATTTGTGCCGTTTCGTTTTTTTATCGATTTTTTTTACGATGTATCCACGTGTCTTTATCGAGGTCTTTACTGAATTGGTAAAGCGTCAATCATGGCAATATTCAAGAAAGTTTTCTCATAAAAAATATTACTTTATAAGCAGAATAATTATAAAGTTATTAATTATGTAACGAGCGTTCAAATAAAAACGTGGTCAAGTTGGTTCTGAAAATTTGGACGTAGGGCGTAGCGCATAGCAAATGAACTTAAACGTCATCTGTCAAAGCGCTATATCGCCGCTATCAATTTGAATATTTTCGTTTTAAAAAGCGTTTAAAATAGTGTTTTCTCAAGAACAAAAAGTGTTTATCATAGAGTCCTACTTTAGAAATGGACGCAAGATTGATGGAATATGGAAGTATTCTATTGAGGAATGTTTCATAGATTTTCAAAATCAATTTCCCGGCGTTGTTGAGTACAAAATTTTTCAAAGTGCAGTTCAGCGTTGTGTTAATGTTTTTCGTGAAACGGGCAGTGTAACAAGAAAAGAAGGAAGCGGCCGACCTAAAAAGCGGACTGAAGAATTAAAAGAAAATGTCCAACAAATAATGGAAAATGCGCCAAGAACTTCTGTACGTGTTTTATCACAAATGGTGGTAGTATCAGTCGGTATCTGCCACACAGTGTTAAAAATGTTCTCCTATCGTTTAACTTGTCAGCAAGAACTTCATGAAGTTGATTTTCCGCGACGGGCTGTATTTTGTGAATGGTTTTTAAACAACTACGGTGAACTTTTTTTCTGGTTTCATTTAAGTGGTTACATAAACTCACAGAATATGAGAATGTGGTCTTCTGAAAAACCAGATAACTTTTTTGTCGAGGGCCCTCTACACGCTCAAAAAATTGGAGTTTGGTGTGCTCTCAATCGAAGGAGGATTTATGGACCTATTATTTTTAATGGTACTCTTACTGCGCAAAGGTATAGAGAAGAAATTATCGCTTCTTTTGTTAACCAGCTGGAAGAAAACGAAATTATAAACTTTTACTTTCAACAAGATGGCGCAAGGGCACATACGGCAGGCGAGACGATGAATATGTTGAGGGAAGTTTTCCAAAATCGACTAATAAGTCTCAATGCTGAACATGAATTTCCACCGAGGTCATGCGATATTACGCCGTGTGATTTCTTTTTGTGGCCTTACCTTAAAAACACTATTTTTGAACTGCCTATTCCTGATTTAAATCATCTGCAGGCTCGACTTATAGACAAGATTCGTGAAATTAACAATACCCCGAGCATCTTAGAAAATGTCTTTAATTCTTTGAGGAACAGGTGTGAAAAGTGCTTGGAACAAGGAGGGGGACACTTTCCGCAGCTCCTTTAATTGTTTGTTATTGTTATCACGATTATTCTTTAAAATAAAGTTATATAGTCATTAACGTTATTGAAACTGACAGCTGCTATACAGCTCGTTGAGAAATGAGGTTAAGTTGGTCGCTATAAGCTACTCCCTACGTCCAATGTGTCAGAGCCAACTTCGACCACGTTTTTATTTGAACGCTCGTTATAAATATGTTTGTTGTACGTAACTTAATTTAATTCATTGTGATCATGAAAATATTTATTAAAGAAAATTTTACTTTTAGAAGAAACAAAGAAAATTTATAATAGATGTTCGAATTGATAACCATTATCTTGAATACAGCATCTTATTCTGTCTTCAAATGATATTCTCACGTTCTTTAGAATATTTGGGGTGATTGTGACAAATGCATCTCCAATCCTTCCTTTCATATCATCGCAAGTGGTAGGTGGAACACTGTATACAAGATTCTTTATATAGCCCCAAACAAAGAAGTCCATTACGATGAGGTCTGGACACCTAGGTGGCCACTGACGACCATTCCTACCTATCCATTTATTACTAAATTTTCTATTCAAATAATTTCTCATTGAATATGAAAAATGTGCAGGTGCGCCATCTGATTGCATCCACATTTTTCTCCTTACATTTAATGGGACGTCATCAAGAAGAATCCAAAAATCTCTTTTTAGAAATTTCAAAAATTTCCTGCCATTCAAAAAACCATCGAAAAAATAAGGGCCAATTACCTGGTCACCAACAATTCCTCCATACACGTTCAAACTCCACCGATTTTGACGATCAACGGTGTTGAACACTGTAACGATCTAACTGCTCATTACAGTTTTAACACATTGTATACGGTATGTATACACAAGCTCATTGTAGTAGATCACCATTAGTTAACCCTTAACACCTGCATGAGTAGGTACGGTTGCCTAATTTTATTTGCTAAAATTTCTATTTGTCAAATTTACAGTGGCGCTGTGGAAAAAGAAAACTAACAAGTAACAACTAGAGAGATCGGGCGTGACTCGCGATCGAGACGGACGTGTTTTGAAGATTAGGCTTGGAATTTGCAAAATCAAAGTTAATCTCAGTCATCCATTGTTAAAATATCGATTTTTGTGTAATTAGTAAACATAGAGTGTACCATCATAATGTAAAGTTGAATATTTCGTGCAGATACGTTGTTTTTGGGTTTGTTTTCTCGCGTGTATAGTCACGAGTGTTCGTTACTATATCGTAGTTCCGAATTGTGGCCTGTGATTGTTTTCCGGATGGTTGCTGAATATCCCAGTGATTCCTTGAACCAGGAAAAATTCATTTAAAGAGTCCACTATCCGTGTTGACGAAATTTTAGGACCTTCACCTTGTCGTGTTCTGCTCAAGCAGATGGGTTCTTACTGATTTTTTTAATTGGTGAGGGTTTACTTGCTAAGAGTAGTTGCCGTTTTTGTGTGTTCTGGAATCACGCGGAATTCACAAGTGTAAGGGTGTTGAAAACCGTGAGTAGCCTATCTGCCAAAATATATTTGAGATCTAGCTATAATATCGATTTGTGATTTTCCAACTGTCCTAACACCTATATATCAGTATTGTAATATATATTTTTCCCTTGCTTTATACCGCGATCGTTGTAGTTTTTATATTGATTAGTATCGAATGTTCTAGAATTCTCAGTATACTACGTCATATCCGTTACCGCCATTTTGTGAACTAGTCCCTTTCAAATTGTTTTTAACCATATCTTTTATCCAGTCATTTTAATTGAAATTTTAAGAATATTTGTTACACCTTTTTGCAAATTTTGGTGATTTTTATTTGCAAACCTAATTTTAGCTACTTCCGTGTTTACAGTTGTACAGTACCTTCTTGATCGTCACTTCTGTTCAATAATATTTTCGGGTTTGGATAACGTAACTTGTTTTTGGAATTTTCGTTTTCGTGTTTTAACCTTTGCAATTTTTTAGTAGAATTATTATTGTAAATTTTAGTCATTGAATAATTTGTTATAGAGCTTAAATTATATTTTTCACCTACAGGGTGATATTTTTGTTAATCACATAGGTATATCGTTTTCTCATAATTACGAACTTTCTTCAAAAGTTTGTATACAGGGTGAGACTTAGTCCCTGTTACTGATTCAAATTTTAATCATTATTAATTATAAGTAGCATAGTTAATAACATTTCAAATTTGTAACCTTTTGAAAATTTTGCTTTTTTTTTTAACTTTTTGTACATTATTGGTGATCTGGCTTAAAATTATTTTTCATGTGAACCTGCTCTGGCCTTTGACACATCTACGAGGAATAACGAGTACTCGTACACCGCCTGGGTCTGATCTTCGTGTTAGCCACTGCCATCCGAGCCACCACTGCAGCTGTTGCTGGACCAATTGCCATAAGCCACTCCCATCCACCACCATTGGCTTGTCCGTTTACAACTGTACACACCATTAGCAGGGAAGGTTCCAGCTTATCTTACTGATTGATCATCGATTGAGGCAAACGGAGGCAGGCAACTGTGACCCATTGGACTATTGGTGAGGTGTTACTGTGTTGGCCAGAGGACCAAACGACATATCACTCCGTTCTGTATAGCATTTCTAATTTTTCCAGTCATCAATATTTGAGATCAATTTGTAGTTGAGCAATTTATAATTTTAAATTAATTTTTATATAAAGTTGTGAAAAAAATTTCAAGTGTACTAACTTCTATATTTTAAATAGATGTATTTCAATTTTTGTTTCTCCTTGTTCTTAAGTCAAATTCCTTAAAGTAGTACTAGTGGTAAATCACCTGGCGCCTAAACAAGTGACTAGCAGAGACATAGGTTCATAATCTTACTGAAAGCGATCTCCCCTTGACCCCTGAGTTAGCTGGAGCTAATTTTAACTTCCACGGAATTGCCAATTATTCCATAGGTGGAAACTTAGAGTTTACTCTAGGGTTGTTTCAAAAGAATTGGCGCCCAACGTGGGGCCCTTCAAAAAAAAATTCGGTTTTCAGTATCATAATAATAAAAATTATGACGATTTGCCAGGCCAATATTATGGAAAGTGGATTCATCCGTGATCAGCACAAAATTAAAAAAATCTGGTTCTTCTCCAATTCGCTCTAGAGCCCATAAGCAGAAGTCAATCCGTCGTTAAAAATCCGTGACATACAAATTTTGGTGAAACTGGATGTGGAAGGGATGGTAGGTACTTATGTTTTTTAAGAATTCTCCTCGCATTGGTTTGGCTTATATCAGCTTCCCTGGCAATTTTTCTGGTACAGGTATTAGGATTTTCAACTACCAATCTTAATACTATGAACTCATTTTCTTCGTTGTCTGTTACCCGTTTTGATTTCCTCTACTTGTTGTAGGCAGTTCTACCTGTAGCTCTAAATCTCGCTAGCAGTCTTTCAAATACCTTTTTGTTTGGATGTATTCGATCAGGATATTTCTGTGCGTATACTCTGGAGGCCAGAAAACAGTTCTCGTAGCATTCGCCTACTCATCATATCTACTATTTCTGTAGTAGAATAAACTTTTATGTTAACAATAACTAATGCTACTCTAACAGAACAAAATATTTCCACAAGACTCGAGATAAACGTTTTATGATTAGTGTAACTAAAATGTCAAACATGGCACAAGCCACCTTAACAAATTTTGTTCATTACCAGAAAATTCAATAAAAAACAAAACAGCATCAATATCTCCAATACCGTTAGAGTATTCAAGTAGTTTTTTGAACACCCTGTACAATACTAAGTGACGATAAATATAATAATTTATAACTTCAAGGATCTAAAATACACTCTCCAAAGCTGCTTGCTTAAAATTAATATTTTATTGTTAATATTAAATTTCTAGGCTAAACCTGCATTTTCACTAAAATTGAAATATCTCACAAACAATAAGTCCTAGGTATTCAGAACCTTTAATAAAGTTCACCTATTTTCTTACGGTGCTTTCAAAAATGCAGTATAATACAGGGTGTTGCTTTTAAAAATACATAACTTTGATAAGGTACGCTTTTCGTGGACATCCTGTATATTTCAAAATATTTTTAAAATGTAGCCGTAATCAACCTACACATACCCACCAAACAGGCTTCTGTAACATTTGCCGTTTGGTCCCTAGCGACCGAGGCGTTACTGGTGGCGCACCCTGTATATTAGTCTAGCAAATGCGAGTATCCATGGATTCAAATAAAGTTAAACTGGTGGTTTGTAACTTAGACTAACAGCATTATTATCGAAATGATCTGGAAAGGCGACGAATTACATGCGGAATTAGCCCGAGGCCAAACATCGACTAAATAGTGGTGACCCAGAGACCTCAATTTAATTTAATCTCGCACAAGCTTTGAATGGTGTTTAGTATGATAATAACGTCAATTTTAGGTGTATGGGTTAAGCTTGTAATCCGCTGTTACGCCTAGCATTAAAGAAACAAAAATGAGATCATCAGTCTAGGATAAAAGCTATGAAAAGAAAAATAAGTAAAATAAATGAGTGAACAAAGAGAAACATTATCATATATTGAAAATTTTAGACTTAGAGTTTACCTAAAGAAATCAAGATGCGACAACATGATTGACATAATTAAATACTACTTGTAAATAGAACGAAAATAATTCATTGAAAAAAGGACATTTTGAAAAATAATATTTAAAATGCAGAAATAAATAAATTAATTAATGTATCGTGGCAAATTCCTTGTTAATCTCTGACAAATGTGGTCGGGAAAAATGCAGACATTATTTAATAATTTCGACATGCATGCAAGTGTTTATTTTTTAATATAATATTTGGATATAGTTATGTACTTTAAGTGACAATAAAAATGCACTTTCAAAGTTACAAATTGCAGAAATATCCAGTGCATTAGAGACCTTCGAATATTTAATTTTATAAGTACTTAATGTTCCTTTTCCGGAAAAATCTCTGGGTATAAATTCAAATATTTATTTCATTGTTGTGCAGAACGTGATAATATAGCGAGTAATATAAATAGACAACAAGCATCGTGTATAATAAAACAAAGAACGATGTAAAAGATTTGCCTTGAAAGGAAGCGTGACTACGCCTGAACAACCAACGCGCGTGAGCTTTGATTTTTTTTATAAGAGGAAATGGTAAAATATAGAACGGTGTTCTTAGAGGAATCAAAGTGGAGTTTGGTGTAGTGGTTGCAATTTATAAAATAAAAAGATCTAATATTTTATGTTCCGTAACCATATCGAATAAATAACTTTTATTTAGAAATTAAAATAATACTGATTCAATCTTGTATATCCTTTGTATTGCAGCAAAATGCAAAAATTATAAAGTTAGCCCGTTAAATTTGAATTTCTTATAAACATAAAATATGTTTTTAAATTTGGTACGTCTTATTTCTAAAAGATATTATCATAATAACAGATAATTCTTACCAATATTACTGCATGGAAGGAAACATACCTGAAAATAAAGAAAAAATATATAAACAATTGAAAAAGGAACAGAAATTTTGACTTTTATAAAGGTAGTTTAAATTAACACTATAGTCACCCAGGTTTAGAAAAATAATTCTGAAATACGCTGTTTTTTGTGTCTAATTGTTACATAGCTAATTCTTAATTTTTTTACTGTGCTTACACCGTCATGCGTCAGTACAAGAATTGAATACTATGATAAAATTATTCAAGCGATGATTTCAATTTAATAGTTTTTCCATTATTTTTCGGATTTTGAAAAAAATGTTATTTGAAAAATTTGCTTTGTCGAGTCCTATGTTGAGAAAAAAAAATTTTTTTAGGGGGAAATGGGGCAACATGTTACACTTTTCTTTTTTTGATCTCAGTGACGTAAGAAACAACAATTATTATTATTAATTTTGATGTGGACTATATGCCTACTATGAACACTTACTTTGAAAACTGAATATTTCAGAACAAATACGTTGTGCTATTAAATAATAATAGATATTATTAATAGTTTTAAAAAATCAGAATTAACATTATTTTCTAACAATGAAAAGTGTTGCACTTAGATTGATATAGCACATACAGTTGAATTTTATTTAATTGATTTATTCCTACAAATATAACAATATAATACCGCACAACAAAAACTGAAATAGGGTTTAATTTTGACTGATAATATGCTAAATTCAAATTCGTTTACTAAAGTGGCACTTTACCACATGAAATGTCGCTTTACTAGATAGTAATGACACTGTTAATAAAAAACAGTTCGACTGAAAATTGTTTATTTAAATATTGGAAACATTGTTATATATATTAAAAGTACAATTATTCAAATTTGAAAAGTTAACTACACGAAATTTATTCAGTTCTACTTGTTCTTCCTGAAAACTACCATGATTCTCCATCTGCTTTCCTCAATTATCTTGAGGTGCCACTAGTTCTTTTTAGTACTTTTTGAAATTTTCAACTTATTGACGATGCTTTCCTCGATATACCCTTTAGCCACACTAGTTGACTGCCATCCTCAATGTCTTTCAATATCAGCTCCACTGTAAACGAGGAAAATGGCAGACGTCCTCCTCAAGCAATGATCAGTGTAACTAGATAAACCTGGGAGTTTTGAGTATTCTGCAACTCTTTGGGGAATTTTTGCAAACCTGTATATTGTATGAAAAACACTAAAGTATGAATAAGAAATAACTTAGCTTCTCAAAAAATAGGCTAGCATTACACTTTCATCAGTTCTTAGTGCGTTCTTTATAATCCTCCA
Organism: Anoplophora glabripennis; assembly: GCF_000390285.2. Taxonomy (NCBI): domain Eukaryota; kingdom Metazoa; phylum Arthropoda; class Insecta; order Coleoptera; family Cerambycidae; genus Anoplophora; species Anoplophora glabripennis. The sequence continues at coordinate 62,437 of NW_019417165.1, read as the reverse complement.
CTTACAAAATATTTCATATACCTTCTCGTATTAGATTTTAAAGGAAGAAGCTCGAATTTGCTTTTCGAGGGGCATTTAAAATGTCTTTAGAACAATTTTCCAAATTGTTTTTAGTTAGTAAGACTAATTTTTTAATCAATATATAATTTAGAATAAATTCGGCTCGCAAAAATGAAACTTAATTGTTATTATACAGGGTGTTTCAGAAAGACCTCCGGTAAATTCAGGGCGATACAAAGCGATAAAATAAAATTTGTTAAATAGAATTTTTACGAAAATTTTCAAACGATGCAAAATAATTTTATGAAATTTGATATTCCGGGGTTTTTAAGGATACCAAATACGCTGATTTAATTATTTTTTGTATATTTTATAGAGGGCGCTAGTTATGCTACATTCGTATTATATTTCAAATTCTAATTTTTTTGAGGTTAGGTTTTTTAGTATTCGGGCTCCAATTACTAATTACAATTTTATTTTCTAAAAATAATGTACTCTTGTTAGAACATCCTAATGTGGACGGTTTTCGAGAAAAAAGGTTTTCAATATTACGGTGAAAAAAATAAGTGACTTCTCAAAGTAAACTATTGTCAAAACTTATTGATTTCATAAACAACGCTAACATTCTCAGTAATATTTTAAACTCTGTTTAACTTTATATCAAAATTTTAGTGATTGTTAGTGAAACTAAAATTTTAACAAGAGCACATTATTTTTAGAAAATAAAATTGGACATTAGAAATTGGAGCCCGAATGGTAAAAAAACTAACCTTAAAAAAATTAGAACCTAAAATGTAATAGGAATGTAGCGTAACTAGCGCCCTCTATGAAATATCCAAAAAATAATTATACCAGAATATTTGGCGTCCCTAAAAGCCCCGGAATACCAAATTTTATAAAAATATTTCGCACCGTTTGGAAATTTTCGTAAAAATTCTATTTAAAAATTTTTATTTTGTCGCTCTGTATCTCGAAAACAAGAGAAGACAGACATAAGACAAAAAATTCTTATTTTTTGTTGTACTATCACCGCCTGAATTTACGGGAGGTCTTTCTCAAACACCCTGTATAAATAAACAAAGCCGTGTCTGGTTACTAGGTTACGGAAATCGTACACAAGTACCGATCATGAAATTTTTAAAATGTCTAACTTTGTAATGCTTCTATATCTATCACTATTTGCTTATAATTACCTACTATAACAGAATGCGAAAAAATAGTATAAACAAATATCATAAGAAAAGCAGTTTTTAAGTTACTCGCTCGCTGCGCTCGCTTTTCTAAAGTTGTTGTTTAATATGCTATTGTATATGTATATTGAAATAACACTATCAAAATAGAGAACCTAGACTAGGAAATAGTATTATTACCTTCGCTCTTGTAATACTGTTCTTTACATGAACTACTAAGAATTAAATCAAAATTATTAATTTATCTGTCACTACTCCCGTATCTCGCCTACTTTTGTGTTTTTGAAATTTGCTCGACTGAAACCCCGTACAGCTCATGTGAATTTAAAGATTATGTTCAAGTATTACCTTTGTTTCTAATTTACTCAAAGGCCTTGTGCTCAATGTTCAACAAATTTCGGAAGCGACTCAATCATATCCCTGAAGACAATATAATTCTAAAATCAAAGTTACTGTCCAATTCCATCAGATTGCGCCAATAACTTGGTCCCCGCTATTCCCATTATTTAGCGCTAAATGAAAATGTTTTCCTTTCAGCAGCCGAGATTAAGGGTGTTTCCGGAGAGAGGAACTCGACAAGATAAAGCAAAAGAGATGAGACACATAACTCAAGACCAGCGCTTATACAGAGTGGTCACTTTTCTGGCATCAGCAAAGTCATTTATACGAGGATTTAATTGAACATCACAGATAATGATTTCGCACAGTTTCTTATAACAAAGGCCGGTATATTGTCTAATGTAGGTATATTTTTATTACTGAAATTAGCGTAATGAAATTTGGATGTATGATGGGAACGAAGAGAATATACGGGGTGTCCCGCATAAGAACCGACACAGGGCAGGTATATGTAGGGGTGTCCAAAATATTGTAATTTAACCAAATTCACCTATATGTATACAGGGTGTCCCTGAAAAGGATGGACAACGCTTGACCACAGGTTCCTTGGATGAAAATAAGACTATTTGGCCTAACTTACCTATATACAAAAATGCACACCTACTGAAATATAGCCTTATAAATATAGAACAGATAACCTAGTTTTTTTAAAATAATTTGAAAACTGTTTTTCTTAGAAACTTCAAATTTGGTACACTTATTTTTTTATATAAGCGCAACGTAAATAAAAATTTGGGTGATAATACATATACAAAATGTTATCTTTCTAGTGCCTGTGCGCCACTGGCTATTCCGTAATTTTTTTGTGTATACGCAAGTGAGGTCAGAATTTATATTTTTAAAAATAAGCATTAGGTATTTTAAAAGATTTTTTTGCTCTTATAAAATTTTGATATTGTTTATGGATTTCGAGTAAAATTGGCATTTTTTATACATTAAATATTGGCAAAAATTTCGACTTTATAATTTATAACTGCAGCCTCAAAACAGGGAATAATAATGAAAAAACATCAAATTAAATAACTACACATTTTTAGTCTTACAATTATCAATCAATAAAATAAAAATCAACACTAATATTTTAAATAAACAATATCAACTAATAATGTAAGAAAGTCAACAGTAACATTTTAAATAAACCTAAATTGATATTTGTAATCATATTAAAATATTGTTGTAAATGCTCAAAGTGACTTCGTTTTTCTTAAACGCAAACATTACTTCTTCGAAAATTAAAATGAATTTTATCCAATAGTTGTGCATTACCTCTCATAACATTAATTTCATGTTGTATTCTTTCTCATTATTCGTTTTCTGTATTTACTGAAAAGTTAACTGTGGTCCTCAACGCTCCCCAAAGGAAATAACTACATGGGTTTACATCCGGGGATCGAGGTGGCCATATTAAAGGGGCATTATTTCCTCTACCGATCCACCTGTTAGGATAGTAACCTGTAATAACTGGTCTTTTAATACTCTATTAACGGAACTTTTTGAAAGACAACCTCTGTCGCTAAACGCCTTGTATTTACTTGAGGAATTTCCTCGACCCTTTCCGAAATTTGTTCCTCTAGCTGAATAGTTCCGGCCGTACGTTATCCACGATTTAATTTTACAGGTAAAAAAACGTCTTGTTTCCCGAAGGCGTCTCTCCGCATTAGCAAATGTTTTGTGATTTGGAATTCTTCGATTAGGAAATCTTTCAGCATATGTTCAAACAGTAGCACAACAATTTCCTTCATAATAACCGAAAACTACTAACATCAGTTTGTTCAGCAAAAGTATAAATTGCAATAAAAAACAAAGTAAGCTAAAATTAAATCACACCTGCCTGACACTGAACCTTTTAATTATTGTTATGAATTTGTTTCTTTGTTATATGGCACCTCGTATTGTTCTAATTATCTTAAACTGATTTTATATTATTTAATGTGTAAAAAATTTCAATTTTACTCGAAATCCATAAACGATATCAAAATTTTGTAAGAGGCAAAAAATCTGTTTCTAAGAAAAACAGTTTTCAAATTATTTGAAAAAAAAACAGATTATCTGTTCTTTATTTAGAAGGCTATATCTCAGTAGGCGTCCATTTTTGTGTATAGGTAAGTTAGGCTAAAGAGTCTTATTTTCATCCAAGGAACCTGTGGTCAAGCGTTGTCCATCCATTTCAGGGACCCCTGAAGAGTTATTAGCCCCCAAAGTGGGGCCCTAAATTTCGAAAAAAATCTGCAAAACTGCAACCGCAGAACAACCAAATTTGATACATGATTTAGGCTTACTACTGGTCTTCTTTAACTATGATTTAAAGTTAATTGAAGCATTAGGTGTTCATTGGGAACGACTCACCCCTAAAATTGTACCGAACTTTTCTTTCATTGTCAAAACTTTGTTACTCTTATTAAATTTTAAAAAACTTTATGGTTTTCAAGAAAAACCGTATTAACTACTACGTTTAATAGATAAATTTGCGATATACATGAATATGAATTGAATGAATGAATTTATTGGGTACACCAGGAATTAAACAGTACAATACAGAAATATCACAATACCTAACATCCAATAAGCCTAAAAATAACAACTGAACAATAACTGAAACAAGATTTTAACAGTGTTTATTAGAAAATAATCGAAAAGAATTTATCTTTCAATCTTGTCGGATAGTAATAAAATTATTTTATTTCAACAATTGCCTCTGATTGTTGTTGAAAAAATATCAAATATTATTTTTATTATTTATTTGTGTTTTTTATTTAATACAATATTCGCTTATTTAAAAACTACCTAGGTACTTGTTTTCTTTTTGTAGAATTAGGAGAGAAGTGTTGTAAAATTTATTTGGTCAAATTTGAAAGATAAAGCCTACACACAAGCGCTAATTACTTTTAGTCACATTTAACACCGAAAAAAAAATAAAAATTAGGCTTTCTTAACCGAAACTAAATTCAAATCACGTGATTTTATAGACTTTTTTTAGACACGTATTTCCAAAAAAAAAGAAAACCAATTAAATCTTTTAATAAATAAATTTTTTACAATGGTGTTTCCATCTGAAACTGATCAGTGATCACACTGTATAAGTCTGCTGCTACGCAGAAAAACGTTTTGTCAAGCACAAGCGACGTTGGAGTCTAATGACACTTAATTTCGGTACAGTAGGAGAGGGTGAAAGAAATGAAGGGTAGGGCGATAAATTATTTCGGAGGAAGTAAAAGGTAAACGTAGTTCGATCTTGTACGTTCGAAACTCACACTTGCAGAAGATAAAAAAGAGTTGCTGGAGCTGAGGCAGTAATTCAAGTCAACTGCTGTTTAAAAGTTGCACTAGCTTTGTTGTCTTACGCCAAGTTGTAATAGGGAAAAACACTGTTTTGTAAACATCGTGTCAGTTGGAAAATAATTGTTGAAAAACAATTCGTTATTTATTCCTTGCAAACATAACTTTTAATTCTGAACCGTGCTTTGTTCTACAGCGAACAGAGTCGAACCACATGTTATTTTAGTATTTATTTTAGCTACAAATAGTGGCACTGTCAAATTTAGGTAGTTAAAACACTGCTATATTATTACGCAATAAATGAATCTAAACATGTTTACTGAACAACTAGCATAGTTCTCTACACATACGGGTTGATCACGTGATTAATCTAAGTAGTAATAGAGTCAAATCAGGTGATGTAAACTGACAGGTTTATTCGTATATTTACATCGAATATAGTAAGAACACATGAAGGATTAGGAATAATACATTTTAAAATGTAAAAGTTAAACGTAAAAGTTAAGAATACATCGCAAAAAGCAAATATACACTCAAGTGTGTAATTCTACACAATTAATCATATATGGATTTTCAATTGACTTACATTTTTTGTGTATCAGAACCATTACAAATAAGTAAAAAACCTATGCGAATTTCCTTTTTGTTTAGGCATACACTTGTTTTAAATCATTTATTCTTCTCGATTTTATTATAATTTGTATCGATTTATATAACTTGTTGTACCAAGCTAACGCCACAAAATAAATTTGTTTTGATCAAAATTACTTTCCGTTTTCTTAAATTTCCGACCGACACGATCTGTCAATTCATGGACGTTTGTGCTTGCTGTTGTATTTATTTGTTTTCGCTGATTGTGTTTTTTTTAATCAGTGCTTTTCAATGCTAACCATCTGTCAACTTTTAGTTTTGTGGTACGGAACAATGCGTTAACCTACTTAGCAAGTGTCGTAAGTCCATTTTTTATCCAGACAGAGATTTTGGTGGACTTACGACTATTTCTGCCTTTAAATCGAATGCAGTGGACATTGACATATGCATTTTGATGTTTTCGCGCGCTGTTTAGTAAAATCTGACTCTCAGCATGACAGGTTCATGCACTGCCAGCTAGATGCCACCAAAATCTCTGTCTGGATAAAAAGTGGACTTACGATATTTGCTAAGTTAACGAATGGTATTTTCGTTAGATAGACGATTTTATTGTAGGAGCCTACTTAACAATAGGGTAACGACACCAATAATAGACACATTTAGAGCTTTGAAGAACAAATTTGCTCATAATGGGATAAATTAAATTATTTTGGGATATGCGTTTACTTTGATCTAACGAAAATAGATGTAGAATCCGTATAATAATGAATAAATTATTATATTTTATTATTTACTTAATGCAAAAAAATATAAAATGGAAAAAATTGTAAAACCCAGTTATTGACAGAAAAATACCATATATTGACTAAAATTAAACCAGTAATTGACAATTTATATGAAAATCTTAAAACAACTACTAACTTAAAGGTGCAATGATAGAACTACCAAACAATATCTATACTATTAATTATATGTATTTGTATAGGTATGTTGAAGTCAAAATACATTATATCCTGAAAATGAAACACTAAATATTAACTCTCCTCTTCTTCCGACAATAGGATCTGGGAGTACTTTTATTACATTTTTTATTGGTACGTCCGACACATCGTCTATTTCAGGCCAGACAAATACTGAAACTCTCGCTGGCATTTTTTTAACAAACTTTATTGTAGCGTCTTCATTCTCCTTTTCAATTACTAATCCGACATAATGCTGTTTTTTATTTTTAGTTGTTAATAGTTCAGTAAGGACCCACTTTTCTACTTTAAGTGTATTACGTCCTTCTTCCTTTAATTCAACTTCTTCGATTCTATATGATTCCATCACGTCAGTCAGGGTTTCATGATCACTTTCTTGTAGGGATATACTGTCCGAGTCGGATGTGTCTGAACGGATATTAAATTTTTGTTTTTGTTTTTGCTTCTCTAGTTTCTTTTTCTCTCTTTCTGCTTTTCTTTCAATAATTTGTCTTTCTTTTTCTTCTTTGTCTAGTTTCTTTTTTCCAAAATATTCCTGCCACAATTTAGACGAAACGACAGTCGGAACATGTTCTGAATTCCTCTTTTTCATTTTTTTGGGCGGAGTTCCAGGCCAAAATAGTACCCTTTTAAACGGTGTTGGCACATCCTTACCATTCGTGGAAGGCGATATTGTTCTTGCTAGTTTTTCACCTGTACTATCCTCTACAATGGTCTGCATTGGCTTATGAATTAAGGGTGTTGTAGGCTCCTCGGTGCCCATGAAAGGATTATTAGTGGCAGATGTGTCAATACTTTGAATGGTAGAACTAACAGAACCCTCAATCTCTAATAAGTTTGAATCAGCTAATGTGTCGAGTTGTTCATGGATAATTACGTCATTAGGCATATTTAGAACAGCTGACGTAATATTTTTCAATGGAGGGCTTTGAGAACCACTTGGAATATTTTCAAGGTCCATCTTAAAAGCTTTCCAAACAAAATATAGATCTTTAGAAGACTCTTCTCCATTCCATTCCCTTTCACTTCCATTGATAAAAAATTCGTTGAATTTGTTGACAACGTCATGATCCATCTTAGATTCCAAATAGCGCAGATATGAGTGATTTACATTTCTTGTTAAGTGTAGTGCATCATTTTTTTCTTTTGGATCAGGAGAATGAGCACATTTAGAATAATCGAGAGCATTTGGATCAAACGGATGTAGCCCACATATCTTGAATCCGTTGACAAAAGTTTCTTTCTTCAAATAACTTTTTATTGTGGTATTAAGCAGTGGAGCAAAATTATATTTTGTTAAGTGTTGTGCAAAACCGTACTTATCTTATCTTACTTCCACGTCACCTGCTACATGGGTGTTGTATAACAATGAAAAAGTAATATTAACGGTCGATAGAAGGAAGCACAAAAAACAAGCACTTAGGTAGGAAATTCTGGAAGGAAGCCTAAATAGTTAGTTGAAGATAGGCAGTTGAAGTGAGAACAGCGCGGAGTGAAAAGCAAGACGATCAGTGTAGTGTGAAAAATATAGAAGTGGAAAATTAAGTGTTTAACCGGTATTTGTTAGCAGGTAATATTCTTTAAGTACTTTGTTGTTAATTGTTCTATGTAATTTTGTGATTGTGATGGTTATAGATGTTTCATGATAATAATTCTTTGTATGTTTAGCTTCCATTGCTTTATGCTCTAGGGCATATATTTTTCTAAGGTAAAATTGTTATAGTTATTATTAACGATTGCTCATTATTTATTTCATGTTAAAATATATATATGTATATATATGTTGTGTGGGCGCCCAGACATTACAATAATAACTCCTTTGTTTCACATCTAACTTGTTTTTGTCATGATTACGTTATACGTAAAATATAGATGTTTCATAATAGTAATTCTGTATATGTTTAGCCTTCATTGTCTTACGCTCAGGGGCGTATATTTCTCTAAGATAAAATTGTTACAATTATTATTATAGATTGCTCATTACTTATTACATGTTAAAATATGTATATTGTCGTGACTGCCCAGATATTACATTAACGACCTCTTTGTTTCACACTTAACTTGTTTTATCATTTGTTCTTTGATTTCTTGTGCTCACTTTATGTCATACGTCTATACGAGCCTTGTTGAATTTACTAACATTTTCGCCCGTGCGGAACGAATCTGGATTAAGCTCGATTGCCTCCCGTATGGGACTCCAGTGTTATGAAGGATCTTCCGAAATCTCAACTATAGCTGGATTGCCTCCCGTATGGGACTCCAGTACCTTCCGGCTCTGCCGGCTAACTAACACCAAACCTCTTCAGTTTTACTTGGAAGTGTGTATGACTAATATGAGGTAACAGATGACATTTAGTGACACATTAAATGAGACAGGTCTTATTTATCATTAGCAAAGGTTCTTAATTTATGCCTTTGGTTAGCGGTTGTTTTGTATTTATATTTGGGTGGTAAGAGCAACGATCGTGGGTTTCTCTGCCATGCTCTTTCCCCACAGGAGCTCTAGGTGAGCCTGGCACTCTCATTTTATGTTAAATGGTTGTTAATGTTTTTGTTGTTCTTTCTATTTGTCACATGTTTAATTTGAATTGTATGTAAATAAAGGTTAGGTGTATTTACTCTGCTTTTGTTTTATATAATTAAACCATACATCCCCTCTACAAAGTTAGTAGCCAGTGCCTTCCGGTCAATTTAAAATAAATACCCACAACGTAGGTAGTCCTTATGACGATCACATGTTTTTGGCCACAACTACGTTTACTTATTTTTTGTCGAACCTAGGGTTGTTATATTACAGTGTTGATGGATATTAGCCATTTTCCATGCATGGACTGTTTTTTGCCAACCAAGTGAGTTTTGAGTGGTCGAAAAACTGCCACATCAAGCGGCTGCATGATGTGGGTCGCGTTTGGATATAAGGATACCAAAACGATACCTTTTTCTGAGCATAATTTACTCAGATGAAGAGTAAGATGGCTAGAATGGCCATCTAAAAACAAAATAATTGGTCGTTGAATCACAGCTTCAGTTAACCAAGGCTCAAAGCTATTTGCGATATACTCATAAAAATTTTGTCCGTTCATCCACCCTTTATCTGATCTTCCTAAAGCCCAGTTATCAGGCACAGATTTTGCAATCTGTTCTGGTATTCTTACGTATGGAAAAAGTATCATAGTAGGGGCAATAGTTTCTGCTGCGTTGCTAGTTATTAGAACAGTTATTGACTCCTTGTCGTTACGGCCAGTTATTTTATATACATTTCTTTGTCCTCTTATCCCTAAAACCTTCTCTGACTTTGGACACAACATGAAAGCTGATTCGTCCGTATTAAAAACTCTATTCGGATCTTGAAGAATGTCAAAATGGCCTTCCTCAATCAAAATAGATTTAGTCTCCTTAAACCAATTTCTTAGGTTAGATTCTTTTACAGAAGCTCGTGAGGTAGTTAATTTCTCAACCACACGTTTTGAAATTGCTGGGTGTTGAGAAATAAATTTAACCATTTTTTCCCAGGTTTGCCTTTATTGAATGGATTTTGAAGTTTCATCTCTTTTACGAGCATCTCAACAGATGTTAGTAAATCCCATTTAGTAATTGGAAATCCTCTTTTTGACATTGATTTGATCCAATTCTCTAGTAACAGTTCATGCTCTTTAGATAATACAGAGTTTGGACCCATTTTACGCTCAGCCGGGCTTTTCCCTGTCGATTTGTAAACAAGAGTGGACCGTGAAACTTCATATATTTTGCTAGCTTCCAAGCAACTCATTCCATTACTAACGGCCACTAAGGCATTGTTCATTGCATCCTCGGAATAGAGCAATTTAGGCTTTGACTTCTTGAAATTGGACATTTTTATGTACAAATAGTCTCTGAAATGACATAACCAATTATTGACCTAATTTAACCAGTGTTTGACACCTAATGTCATTCATTGGGTTTAACGCCATATTCAGAACTAGTAATTGACACACAATATTTTATAGTTATTTCTAGCTAAATAACAAAAAACTACTTATCAAAACTTAAGTTGAAGTCTATTGTAATATAATAAATCATGAAACATCTAGAATTACTTACCATAGAAACGATGATATTAGATATAACTTTTCTTAAGAAAATCACAAGGAGAATATCAGATTTTAAGAAAATGGACATTACCTTCTCACAGACAGAAGAAACTGGAATAATATTGCCGAAATAGTAAGCCAGACGACAGTAGCTAATGCCACACAGTAACCGAATTTGAAACTATTTGATATTCACAGTTTTAGGCGCGCATATTTAAAATGTGTCAATTATTGGGTTGGTGTCAATTAATGGGGTCATTACCCTATCTAATTCACTTTTATTTAATCCATTCCTTTAACAAATTAATAAATTCCTCAAATTAATTATTAAGTATTTTTGTGATTAAAATGAATATGTGACCCTATTGCCACTGCACTTAACCCGCCACTGAACGAAGTAAATCACTGTCAGTTTTGTCAACTGAAAATCGAAAAGAATAGGAGAGCGGGACTCTCGGTATTTATCTTTATGTAACTAAGCCAGATAATTTCTGTTGGTGAGCAGTTGTATACTAAAATAAATAAAATATAAGATAGATCCTCCTCTATCTATGTATTGAACTAACCATTTACATTGCAGGTGATGAATTTTATTCAACTATTATCCAGAATGTATCGAAACTACTGTCCTTTGTCATAATTGTAACTTCCAGGACAAACTTTAAGAGCAACGGGTAGCAACACAAAGCAATCCAAGTCTGTGATGCACAGCGTACGTAACTCATACATCGAAGCGTGTCATTTGCAGGCAACCATTGGCCCGTTTTCGTTAAATGCAAGCGACGTTGATAGGTGCTTGTATTTTTGATTGCACGTCCTCTGTAGTTACCAGTATCTATTTACATGCAGATGTTATTGGCAGTTTAAATAGAATCCCCGCCGTTGCGGCTCTGTCGAATGATTTCTGAGTTTTCACAATTATTTACTGGTTCGGATAGGAAATTGTAAATTATGTACTATCTAGAGAAAAAAGGGTAAACCCTGAAGTTTTAAGAACTGTTCTTGCTATATCAAAATAATATATTGTTTTGGAATGAATTTTTATATTTAATTGATGATGGAAAATTTGTACTTACTTATTTTTCTTTACTTTCGTTTTAGGAGCGGGTTCTATCAGCAAAAAAAAATGTTTTTAATTTTTTATTTAATTTGGTTTTCCAAATTTAAATTTTAGTATTCAATTTATTTTTTAAGTTTTATTGTATCTCTGTAAGAAAATAATTTGGAAACAAATAATGATGATGAAAAAATCTATCGTCCCTAACCTCTTCCTACTTTTTTTTAATCAAGATTACAATTTATAAATATGGCTTAAAATTCACTTTGTAACATATTTCTCTTGTTTTATGTATTTATTCTAATCTATAGTTGGACGACGTTGTCCTTGTGGTGTCTTCTTTTCTCCAGATCACTCAGTATGGTTCCACTTCACGTTTAGGAAAACTACCATCAAACTTGTCTGTTTTATGAGTTGCAGACCATTGAATTGACAATTGACAGCTTCGTCTGTCAATATTTCGTTTGAAATTCACTTTGAAAACCATTTTGTTTGCTTTTAGTCCAAGCATTCTGTCACGGATTAATGTTAAATTTGCAGAAATTATTACCTGGACAAAAAAAAATATGACCGTATAGAAAATTAAATTTTAAATTGAGTTTCTTGTTCTTTAAACTCGATCCAATATGGCGAACATGCTTAAAAAAAATCGCAAAATTGAAAAATACGGTTTTTCTAAAATAACTAAAAAAAATAGCACGGATTGAAAAATTTTAAATGAGAAGGTTGTAGGGTTCAAAAAGATCTATCCACTGATTTTTTGAAAGTATCGATTGCTTTGTTACTTTTCGAAATATATCGAAAAAACCGTTAAAAATCTTCTCTTTTCTCTTCTTCTATAACTCTTTTACATTTACATGCCCATATTTGCTATTTACTACAAGCATAGCCCGCGGCAAGCCAAAAAAGTACATTTTTGAAAAATTTAAAAATATTAATTATTTTTCGAGATATATCGATTTTTTGAAAAAAAGGCGCTCTCGAAAATTGGCTAGATCTTCTCAGCGGATAGCCCTACAGTAACGATTTTCGGTTTATTTTCTTCGTAAAGAGTTATATTATCATGCTGTTAAAAAATGTTGACGATTTTATTAATTTTAAGGATCAAAAAATGACTTTGAATAAGTTGCACTTTTTTGGGTATGTTTTTTTCAAATTACTATTTCAATTTTTATTTTATGAAAATGACTTTTAAAGAAAGAAAACTAAACATTTACGGGTCTATTTTGCTTCTAAGGCGAAAATGCTATAATATTCGTGTTTAGCTACCCCAGATTAAGTACAAAAAAATAATAAAAATTGAAATAGTTATTTGAAAAAAACATACCCAAAAAAAGTGCAACATTTTCAGTCATTTTTTGATCCTTAAAATTAATAAAATCGTCAACATTTTTTAACAGCATGATAATATAACTCTTTACGAAGAAAATAAACCGAAAATCGTTACTGTAGGGCTATCCGCTGAGAAGATCTAGCCAATTTTCGAGAGCGCCTTTTTTTCAAAAAATCGATATATCTCGAAAAATAATTAATATTTTTAAATTTTTCAAAAATGTACTTTTTTGGCTTGCCGCGGGCTATGCTTGCAGTAAATAGCAAATATGGGCACGTAAATGTAAACGAGTTATAGAAGAAGAGAAAAGAGAAGATTTTTAACGGTTTTTTCGATATATCTCGAAAAGTAACAAAGCAATCGATACTTTCAAAAAATCAGTCGATAGATCTTTTTAAAACCTACAACTTTCTCATTTAAAATTTTTCAATCCGTGCTATATTTTTTTAGTTATTTTAGAAAAACCGTTTTTTTCAATTTTGCGATTTTTTTTAACCATGTTCGGCATGTTGGATCGAGTTTAAAGTACAAGAAACTCAATTTAAAATTTAATTTTCTATACGGTCATATTTTTTTTGTCCAGGTAATAATTTCTGTAAGCATTTCTCTATAATGCTTGGACTATTTATTTTACTAACTTTATCGTATTTCTTTCAGGTAACTTTTCTTGTTAGGATTGACACTTCACTTTATTTTATTTATAGCATTGTGTAGTTCTTTAGTTTACTTCGATGTGATTTTAATATTTATCTTTTGTTTTCATCAACTGAATATCAACTGGTTTTAGTAAATTTGACATATACTGGAAAAGTCAAGAAAATTCCAGTAATTTTCTGCGATTGTCAGTTGTCACACAAAAACCAAGTGGTAAACAATCCAGATCTCAGTTTAGTGCCGATTCAAGCTCAGTGCATTTTCAGTTCAAGTCAGTTCCAGTAAAAAAGCCAAGTAAAGAAAATTAGAGTTAAAAAAAATCTTATTGTTTGCTTTTTTAGAATTGTTTATTAACGATTTTTTGCATGAAATTTTTCTTTTAAATTTTTTAAATAAGCCATTTCGATGGGAAATTCAATTCTCTACAAATTTTTTCCTATGAATTATACCGAAATTTTGCTTCGTTTTCGTGCTATATTTAAATAAACTGGAAATGTGCATTTTCACCCCTATCTTCAATTTCGAACCTCAAATTTAATAGCACCCCACGGTTTTTTTAATTTTTAATGACCCTTCGAACAAGTCATGTGATGAAAATCCTTGAACGTCTTATCTCCTTCCGGTAAACGCGACGAAAATCGAAAAATTGGCTAATTGTAAGTTTGACCGGTCATATATCAGCCAATTTTAATCCAAAAATACTTTACAACTTCTTATTTTGAAGGAAATTTTATCTACTTTTTTTATGAACTATGCCTATACCAATCTTTACTCAAAAAAAAACTCAAGGCAAAAAGGTAAAAAAAATCGAATATTTTGCTTTTTTTCAAATTGTTAATTAATGATTTTTTGCATAAAATTTTCCTTTTAATATTTTTAAATAAGCCATTTCGATAGGAAATTCAATTCTCTAAATAATTTTCCCTATGAACTATAACTATAGCGAAATTAAGCTTCGTTTTCGAGCTACAATTAAAACACTGAAAGGGGTGCATTTTCACCCCTATCTCCAATTTCCAGCCTATAATTTAATAGCACTTCGCGGTTTTTTAATCTAAAATGACTCTTTGAACAATTCATGCAATAAAATTGCTTGAACGTCATAGTTTTTAATCCTGTTTTTTTGGATATAATCAATAACCTATTAAAACAGTTCTGAAATCCTTATTTTTAGGACTTTCTTTCTATATGCAATAGTCTAGTCTGTACGATTATTTTTTTAAATCTAATCTAAAGCTATCTCACTTTGAGTTATTACTAACAAAGCACTTTACAATTATTCTATTTACACAAATACAATTCCTAACTCTCTTAGTTTAGATACTACTTAGATTTATTCAGAGAGCTGAAATCGTGATTTTATCCAAAAACAGTTGAATATCTTGGAAACGGCGGGTTCTAGGTATGTACCATGTATGGTCTACAAAGTCAACCTAAAATTAAGCGAGGAATACGAAAAAGCACTTATACAGGGTGTTTGTAAATAAGTGCGACAAATTTTAGGGGGTGATTCTACATGAGAAAATAATGGCAGTTTGCTTATAAACGTATGTCCGCAAATAATTCGTTTTCCGAGATACGGGGTGTCAAAGTATTTCTTAAAAACTGACGATTTAATTTATTGCTCTGAAACCGGTCGAGAAGTCCAAATGAAATTTGGTGATTTTTGAATTCCTCGTTCAATTTGTGAGAAAAAATCCCTTGCCTTTTCTTCGTATGGGGCGCCGTTTTGATGCAAAAAAATAAAACATCTTAACGCGTACTTTTTATTTCTTTAATACATTCTCAAGAACTATCTAATACAATAACATTAAACCAGAACAATAACAGAAAATAACACTAATAAAATTTTGAAAAGGCGCAAAGCTACAACAAATGTTCAAAATGACCTCCCTCAGACGTGACACAAGATTCAACTCTTCGCCTCATTGATTGTCGTATTCGCGCAAATATTCCTGGTATATTTCTTATTGTCTCACAGCCGACTATAATTCGATTCCTCAGGTCATCAACATTTTCAACGGGAGTGGAATAAACTAATGACTTAAGAAAACCCCAAATGCAAAAATCAAGAGGATTTAAATCCGGCGATCGAGCAGGCCAATGTTCCGTACCTCCCCTACCTATCCAACGATTTGGATATACTGTGTCTAAGTGATTACGTACATTAATGCTAAAATGGGCTGGTGCACCATCATGCATGTACCATAGGTGTTGTCTCAGCTGTAGAGGAATTTCTTCAAGAAGAACAGGTAACTCTTCCTGTAGGAAATTAAGATAAGATTCGCCTGTTAGTCGTTGTGGGAGGAAATATGGACCGATTAAATGATCATCAATTACCCCAAGCCATACATTTACGGAAAACTGATGCTGAAAATGAGCTTCAAAGATTCCATGGGGGTTTTCCTCAGCCCATAAGTGATTGTTATGGAAATTTCGTATACACTGTCGTCCAAAAGTAGCCTCGTCAGTAAACAAAACGGCATTTAAAAAATTAGGAATTTGAGCGATTTGATGATTAATCCATTGGCAAAAAAATAGGCGCGGAAAAAAGTCTCTAGGTAGTAGAGCTTGCACACGTTCAATATGAAACGGATACAATTGCTGTTCTTTAAGAATTTTAAATACAGTGAAGTTGCTTACATTCAATATGTTGGCAATTTTTCGAGTACTTGTTTCAGGTGACTCCGCAATTAACTCGAGAACTGCTTCTTCTAGTTGCACAGTTCGTACTTCTCGAGGGCGCCCACAGTCAACCGTTTGTTTCTTAAATGAACCATTTTCGCGCAAACGTTGATGAAGACGAGCAAATATTGTGTGATGAGGTACCCTACGTCCTGGATACAACTCAGCATACAATCGTCGAGCTTGCCGACCATTTCCATTACTTCGACCATAGACAAAATTCATGTCTGACAATTCCGCATTTGTAAAATTTCCCATTCTTTTCGATAAAAGAAAAATTAATTACTTATTAACACTAATGTTATAGCAAACTAAAAGCTTAATAAATTAATAATGACGAAACGCTAATTTGACATTTCTTAAAAATATCCGTATTTAACAGACAAATGTTGACAGTAGCCTACTAGGTAATAAAGAAATAAAAAATACGCGTTAAGATGTTTTATTTTCTTGCATCAAAACGGCGCCCCATACGAAGAAAAGGCAAGAGAGATTCTTTGTCACAAATTGAACTAGGAATTCAAAAATGATTTTTTAATTTGTAATATCTCAGTGGCGTACCATTTTTTTCTTTAAAAAAATTGAGATTATTACCCGTACGCGCGCCAATGATGAACATAAAATTCTTAATTGTGTGTCAAAAAATGCGCAATAACTACCTCTTAAAACCCACCAAATTTCATTTGCACATCTCGACCGATTTCAGAGCAATAAATTAAATCGACAGTTTTTAAGAAAAACTTTGACACCCAGTATCTCGGAAAACAAATCATTTGCGGACATACGTTTATAAGCAAACTGCCATTATTTTCTCATGTAAAATCACCCCCTGAAATTTGTCGCACTTATTTACTAACACCCTGTATACAGGACGTTCCATTTAAAATAACGAAGTTATGTATGGTCCAGAAGAAATGGACCACCCTGTATACTAAAAATATATTACAAGGATGTCCAATATAATTCCAGACAACTTTTATATAAAACATATTTTTATTAAATTTAAAATAACAGAGGTGGTATAGATAAACATCATAATGGGGTAAGATACTTTATTGACTTTAGTTAAATCTGTGTCAGATATAAAGACGTACAAGACTACTTTGGGTGACTTTTAGAAGCAGGTCATGTACAGAAAACATAAGACCAGTTTGTTCTGTTAAATATAATTACATATTAAAATGAAACGTGGTATTTACTGCCCCTAATACCCTGATAACTACTAAAATTCGTTTTTCGTTCGTTTTTTGAACACCGAATGCATCAACCGCTTTCCCGTCTCTACCAATACCAGCTTAATATAACACTACTCTGCAAACTAACCTATATAAATGTAAATACCATTAATACATAGTAGAAAACAAATGCACCTCGCTGTTCAAATATCTACGTATTTGTTAATTGGAGTGCTCTTGCTTTGATGTCAACGATACATGATTTCGAGAGAGCGCACCGATTTAAGAATTAATGATCTAACGTAGTTGGAATTTATGTACCCTGAAATTAACAAACGTACACATGCTGTTAACTTAGATTATTACCGTTTATCGGAAAGCTAATTGGGTGCCACTGTACGCAAAAACGAATACGATACAATAAATTAGCATGCGTTTGGAAATTACATCATGATTTAATTATACAAACTTTTACTGATAAAAATTGTGGAAAAGTCAGGATTTTTACATATTTGTAACGGTTTTTATATACAAAAAATGTAAATGAATTGAACATACTCGATACATTTGCGTAATATTGTCTTTTTGTGATGTATCTTTTTCGTTGTTTGTACTTTTACATTTTAAAATGTATTATTTCTAATCCTTTATGAGTCATTAATAATGGTACACAGCTCAATGGCAGGTTGTTAACGTCAAAATATAGCGATTGAGCCACATATGCCTTAATCAATTGTTGCTCCTTTCTACAGGGTGTTAAAGTTGAAAAAATATTTTAGATTTTTTGCTATATTTTAAGTATGTATGGACCGATTGTTTTAAAAATTTGTAGTTTGACGTTTTTTGAGGTGGCAAATACGAATATGCAAATAATGTTGGAGTCACGTTTAGGGGAGCGATAGTTGTACTATCCTATCAATGTAAAAATATGTCTAACTTTTTATATTTTACAATTTTGAAGTTTTTAACTAGAAATTATTGAACTATGTTCAATTCTAAATAAAACAGGTATACATGTTACAAATCGATAAACTCAACTGTTTTCGAGATACAGACGTTTTAAGTTTTTGAGATTTTACAGGAAGAAAAAATTCATGAAAAAGTGATAGGAAAAATACAAAAAAAATTTTTCTATATTCAAATGTTAATTTATATAGTTAAGACCCCGCCCAACGTGAATTCGCATTCCAGAATTAATAACTCTTTTTCTAACCTAAAAAAAAATGGATCAATTAAGGTCAGATATGACGAATTTTCAAACAATAACAGATTCGCGGAAAATTTGGTATACGGGGGTTCTCTGGGTCCCTGATCATGGATCCTAGGTCAATTTTGCAAAATTCAAGATGGCGGATCAAAGATGGCCGACTAAATTTTCAAAAAATAACAGAATCGCAGCAAATTTGGTATACGGGGGTTTTCGGGTCACTGATTACGTATTCGAGGTCAGAATTGCGAAATTCATTTTGTAATATTTTACTTTATAACCTGAGTACCCAATCATGTGTTAACCTACTATTTTTCGGCTATATCTTGTTCTTTTTTCTGTAAAAGATCTATTCACGAGTTGAATTTTGTAAATCTAATCTCGGATTCGTGATCAGTGACCTTGAAAACCCCCGTATACCAAATTTGGCGCAAATGTGTTATTTTTTGAAAATTTTGTCGGCCTCCTTTTTGAATTTTACAAAATTGACCTCGAATTCGTGACTAGTGACCCTGAAAACCCCTTATACCAAATTTGATGCGAATCTGTTATTTTTTGAAAATTTCGTCGTCCATCTTGGATCCGCCATCTTGAATTTTGCAAAATTGACCTCGGATCCGTGATCAGCGACCCCGAAAACCGCCGTATACCAAAGAGTAACCGCAAAAAAAACATTTTTTCGACCGTTTTTGCGTAGTGTGTAGCAAGAACGGGGAAAGTCGTCCAGAGGTCTCCGTGGACTTAAATTGATCGTCATGAAAAATCTAGGTGAGCATAATTCGATTTTTCCAATATTTGTCCGACTTACCCCTACTTAAGGGGTGGAAACCACCCCTAAAACAAGAAACGTGAGAAAATGGTCGATCAATTCTTGGTAAAAATTGTCGGGAATTTGAATGGCAAGGAAGAGATCAGGGATGTTCTTCCAAATATGCTCAAGATGAAAAACATCCCCCGCGTGGGGGTAAAACCACCCCTATTGCCGAAAACCGGCGGCAAATGATGTTCCCTTCATGAATTGCCTTTTTTGTGCCACTCTTCCTTATAAATGAAATACATGCCCCCATAATTCGTTCTTCTGTCGGATTCTGATCAGTTACCCCTACTGAAGGGGTGGAAACCACCCCTAAAACAAGAAAACAGAAAAAATGCTCACCAAAATCTGGGTAAAAATTGGCGGAATTCCACATGGCAAGGGTAACATCAAGAATGCCCTCCTAAAAATGCTCAAGGTGAAAAATACCCCCCGCGTGGGGGTAAAACCACCCTTATTGCCGATAGCAGACGGGGAATGATATTCACTTCATGAAGTACTTTGTTTCCCCCACTACCCGACAAATGATACGAAAGACGGGCCCCATAATTCGATCTTTTGTTTTACCCCCACGCGGGGGGTGGGTTTATCATGAGCATTTCTAGAAGGACATTCCTGATTTTACCCTTGCCATGTGAAATTCCCCCAATTTTACCAAGAATTTATCGACTATTTTCTCATTTTTCTTGTTTTAGGGGTGGTTTCCACCCCTTAAGTAGGGGTAAGTCGGGCAAATATTGGAAAAATCGAATTATGCTCACCTAGATTTTTCATGACGATCAATTTAAGCCCACGAAGACCTCTGTACAATCTTCCCTGTTCTTGCTACACACTACGCAAAAACGGGCGGATTTTGCGGTCACTCTTTGGCGCGAATTTGTTATTTTTTGAAAATTCGAGATATCTGACCTTAATTGACCCGTTTTTTGGAGGTTACAAAAAGAACCATCAATTCTGACCACTAATTCACGTTCGGCGGGGTCTTAACTATATAAATGAACATTTGAATATAGAAAAAAAAAATTTTGTATTTTTCCTATCACTTTTTCATGAATTTTTGCTATTTTTTACCTGTTTTTTGAGGTTAGGAAATTCCTGTGATGTGATAGCTCAATTCTGACACCGTATTCGTGATCAGGAGGCAAAAATACTACAGATAACATATGTCGCATGAAAAGTACAGACAACTTTTCTTTTTTTGTGTGGCTGTGTTATCAAACAACATGGAACTTTATTTAACGTCAGACAAAATTTAAATAAAAGGCTAAGAAAGTGCATTGAAGTCGCTGGTGGTTAATAATTTGTTAAGATATGCATAATAAAATTTTCAATTGCTGTAATATTTGTCTTAATTCTTAATCTTAAGACCTGCTAATTTTCTAATTTAATTCCCGCCGAATCTCAAAAACTTAAAAACGTCTGTATCTCGAAAACGGTTATCGATTTGTAACTAGTATGTATGCAACTAAGAATGTTTTCCTTACACTTATTTTAAATTAGAAGTCAATTTTATAGAAGAAAAATTCAATTTTTTTCATATGTCTGAAGATGTTTTATGTATTTAATGAAACTTGGGCCCATGGTTTATGCCAATTAAAGGTAAAAATTCGTTAATTCTCGAAATACGGACAATTAATTTTTTTAAAATTTGTCATTGAAGCCACCTTTTTATGTGTAACAAAACACATCGCATTTTTAAATAAAAAAATTATTTCATTGCTGCTAAGGGTTAGAAAGCTCTCTTGTAAAATACATATATGTAAAAGCTACCAAATATATTGAAACAGTTTTGTTTGTGTTTTCTAACTATGAAGGTATTTCGTGTTTTTATTTTGTATGCCTAATTCGGAAAATGGATGCGACAGGGAGTGAATGGAAAAAGCGAACGATGAGGAGGGGACAGGATGAGATAAAAAAGCAATAATACAGGAATATTACGGACATAGAAACGGGGCAGAACCAAGGAAAGAGCGACATATTTTATTTGTATTCATTTTATATTTACCCATTTTATATGCGTGTATGTAACTTATGTAATTTACGGAATTCTGACGACAATTTTATAAAACAAGAATTCGGTCAACAAGTTTCCCTTAAAAATACACGCAGTGGCAGTCGGATAAGGTTTTAGGAAAATGAAATAAGGCTACGGAAACTGGAGGATACTGAAATTAGATTTGTTTTTAAAAGTCTTCACAAAAACACTTCGCTAAATTACTGAATTATGTAATTGTTTTGTTGAGGCGGCTACGCCGCGCCGTGCCAGTGTTTATTTTTGAAAGACACTAACTTAATTTAACAAAATTTTAAGAGTAATATATCATGAGTATACAACGTAATTCGGATGATATCAATAAAAGTCCCGAACGAAACTCTGATATCCGTGACAGAACTCACATGTTTTTTATTTATTTAAATACACCTACAAAACATTTGATTTGAATGCAATGTACTAATATATTTGATTATAATAAATTTCTCAGTAGGTATCACTACAACTGTTGCAGATAAGATACTCTAGAATGTCATTTTTCACGTGGACTATTGTACAAAATTTTTGTAGTTCAAAAATCACTTTGAACCTCAGTGCTATATGTACTGCTATCAAAGGTAATGTCATTTATATACAGTAGTGAAACCATTTATACCGGACGCCTCGTGAAAATGCCGCAATTTAAAAAAAACCAAAAGATTAGCGTCTATTGCCTCTGGTAATACTAGACAAGTACTTCATTTTTTTTTTCAACATCTAAATGATTATGATGACAATTATCATTTTTTTTAAATGATACACTTTATTTTATTTTCTCAAGCAGAGAATATTTATCCAAATCCAACGATATATGGCAACTTGATTATTACCAAAAATTTATGATAAGAGTATGCAAAATAGAGGATGTTTCATAATAGTATGTCTTTATTCAGGGGGGTGAATCTGCGAATGATTTTAAGTAAAAAAGTTCATATAAACATATGTCCGTAGATGCTTCGTTATTATGAAACAGGGTGTTAAAGTTTCAATAATATTTCTGTTTGTATCTTGCACAGTTTTTGAGATATATAGTTCAAATTTGAGACGTACTATTTAGATTACCTGCATCATTAGCCCTTCCTAATAGTTGTCACGACCTACAGGGTGATACTTTTTCTGGGGGCGGGCCTCATTTGATCCCCGCAAACTTTCTTCCGGTACGCCACTGGCTTTTTCTAGAGCAAGGGTTTAATTCCCTGTTCAATTTAGAAACTTTTTGTCTCCTGCAATGTTTTCGTATCTGCTGCCGCTTTCGAGCAAAAAAATAAAAATGATTTCGTGTAATTCGTTAAATTAAAAGCCAGACTTCAAAATTCCCTACTTAGTAGAGGATTTTTGTTCTTCCCTGGGGGTCCGCCATCTAATCCCAAGAGGTCCGTGAAGTTTTTTAGAACATTTAATCACTAATAACAACTGATTAAGAAAATGCACTCTTTTATGTCAGAGTGTAACTTATTCTTTACCTTTCCAAAATTTACATTTGGTGTGCAATTTAGAATTAATATTTGAACCTTTTTTTTATACGTAATACTGTTTGTCTTATTGTAGTTATTAATTAACGAAGTAGTAACGACATTCTAAAACGATAACCGATGATTATTGAAATTTGTTAATTAGCCCTGTTTATTCTTTTTATGTATATAATAAATAACTAAAAAGAAGTAATTTTTAACTCAAATAATAATAATTATTATCCAAGTAGGCAGAAGTAGTTTTTGAAAACGCAAGGCCAAAAGTAATAAAACAAAATAATTATTATCCGTCAGTTAGAACCTACTATAGAGGATTTTGAAATCCGGCTTTTAATTTAGCGAGATACAAAAAATCATTTTTTATTTTTTTCCTCGAAAACATTGCAAGAGACAAAACTAAATTGAACAGGGAATTAAACCCTTAATATAGAAAAGACCATTGACTTGCCGGAAGAAAGTTCGTGGGGCTGAAGAGAAGAAAAATTATTGAAACTTTGACAGTCTGTACCATGGTAATGAAGCATTTACGGACATATGTTTATATGAACTTTTTTACTTAAAATCATGAGCAGACTCCTGAATAAACACATACTATTATGAAACACCCTGTATATTAAAAATGTACATAATTGATTACTCCTTATTTAGAAAATACGAGGAACTACAATTTTTGTTATGCATTACCAATAAACAATATTGCATTTTGCAGCCATCATGTATCAATAAATAAGAAATTTCGACAACGTATCTAGATAATATATTTGTCAAGTCAAATTTTTTATTTTACTTTGTTCTGTATAACTGCACAACTGGGATGGACACTAACAACAATACTTAACATAATAATATAGTAATTAACAACAAAGCATTTTTTGTATACGGACATTTCTGCTGCCTTTAAGCTTTTACAGTAAATTTAATATTATGTAATTAATAAAAAATCACATTATTCAGTGCATCGGAAAATTAAGTGTCAAGTAGTTGAAATAAAAAAAAAACTCTACCATATTAAACAAAAATAAGTATCGTTCCATTCCAAAAAAACAATAGACAGTCGCCTGCCCATGAGACTGACCTTGAAAAAAAATTGAAAGTGAGTGTCAGACTAATATTATTTGAGCCATTAACGCCATTTTTTTTGTTTTTGGAAAATTATAATATGCGACGCTTTTTACGAGAGACGCAGTAGACGAAAAAATTCTTTAAATTTAAAAAATAANTACTCCTACTTCTGGGCTAACTCTCGTAGTTAGAATGAGAAGTAGAATTATTATTATTATTATTATTATTATTATTATTATTATTATTATTATTAATCTTAAAGTTAGCATGGACTACTTCAGAGCGATTAAAAGAATGTAAAGCTGTGTATGTCCCCTTCTCTGTGTTTCTTTCAACCTTTTTTCCAATAAATCAGTCTCTTAATAAACCAGTTTCGACGAAATAAACACAACAGTGGAGTTTTATCGGGCAAAAACAATTCTACTTCAAGCGGCGCTTTATTCAAATAGAGACACATTTTATCCGGAGCCGATACTGCTCGAATTTCCCAGGCCCCAAGTTTATAGGATGGGATCCATCTCCCCCACATATAAATATCCGATAACCTCGCACCCTATAATAACAAGTCTGTTATAATATAGTCGTGTGCTCGTGACAAGGTCCTCATTAGGTATTCCGAATCGAGATCTCGTCCCGCGGCGAGCGCCAGACCAACCGATATTTTAATCTTGCGAATAAACTGAGCACCGCCCTTGAAAATTTGCCTTAACTGTGCAAGATATCTAGCCGTGACAGGTAGGTTCCTTAAGGGCCCCATATTCTTTAAATAGTGTTTTCCGCAAAGACAAATAATTTCAAACATTTAATAACTGAATAATCTAAAGCTTATCAAATAATAGGAATGTTATGTCATGCCACCTGAGTATTTTCAAAGACGCCCCAGTAAAACGAATAAACAGGTGCAAAAAACGATCAAACCATCAAGGTTTTAGGTACTGAAATCTACGAAAATACTAACTTTTTTATATATAATTCCACATGTAAATGTTCTTATAACATTTACTTGTTTAGTCCTACATATAAAATTGTTTACTTTTATTTATAAGTACGTGAAAATAATTCTTAAAATGTAGGGTTAGAATAACAGCAAACGCATGTTTTACAAACGCTTTTTTTTTTTAGTTATTATTTTATTTGGGTAAATTTAAATGGTAACAATGAATAAACAAAACATCAAGGATTTTATTTTTGTGCTTACTTTTGTTCTACACGTTTTACTTTTAAAGATTTCAGTACCTAAAAACGCCAGAAATTTCACTATTTATCGGCCGGGAATATGGCCACCTTAACAGAAAGCAAAATTATTTTCAATATACAGGGTGATTCGCTATCCTTGAACAAACAAACAAACTTTGAAAATACAAAAAGATACAATTTTTAGAAATAAATGTTATACAACCTACTTAGCATCCTATATCCTATGTAGCTACATTTTATATTGATTATGTACAAGTTACGTTCAGTATTAAGTACGGATATACTTGAATTTACATAAATGGACACATTATTGGACGTATGAATGATGAAAAAATGTACACCCTTTCATGTAGTATATACAGGTTGTCTCATAATTAGCTGCCAACCCTGAACAGGCCGATTCTATGATCAAAACTAAGTAAAAAAATTCATATGAACATGGGTCCGGAAATGCTTCCTAAGGGCACAGGGACCCATTGAAGAGGGAGGAATGGAAATCATTTTTTTGCAATATCTCTCAATCGCGTTGTGATAAATGAATGAAATTTGGTATACACAGCTAAATTTTGATGAGCAATTTGATGGACTAATCCATTTATTTCCACAAGGTCCATTGGGGTGGGTACGGGGGGGCCCTTGGTACTTTGCGTGTGTAACTTTTTCATCTTTGACTTTTTAACAAATTGGACAGCANAACAGCATTGGAAGTTTCAAAGCCAAATATCTCGAAAACGGTGCGAGATAGCTACTTTAATAAAGTATACCTTTTTTGTGTAAAAAAAGTTGGAAAATAAGAATTTGTAACCAAAGATGTGATACCTTAAAGCACAAAAAAGTTATGTCGTTTTTAACACATTCAATCTACTGCAGCTAGCGCCCTCTACGAACTTTAACCAAAATGTGAACAGATTTCAATTCCTCTACTCAACGAACTTCAATCCCCAAAATTTTGTGAGGATATTTGCATTTATTAAGGAATAAATTAAAAAAAACTGAAATAATATTTTACATTTAACACCCTGTATCTCTTTAACTATCAACTTTTGAACTAAGGTAAGTTCGGCTAAATCGCAATATTTTTACTTGGGGAACCTACCCATGAATTTTGGCCCATTACGTCGCGACCACCCTGTATAAAAATGTTTGTTATTGCTAAAAATTATTAGATTTTTTCATACAAGTTTGCTTTGATATCAAAATTAATAGCGTACTCTTATCTGATTTATAGTCGCTATTCTTGATACACTTATTTTTCTTTTTCACAAAATCTGGGATGCACAATTTATTCTGAAAATAATTTTGTATGCCTAAGGAGGCTGCAATAAAAAGAATTATATAGTGGACCAGGCTAGGCCCTAAACTCCGGGTCCGAATCGTTCTTACTGCACCTCAATAAAAACAAGGTAGCCACGTCCTTGCATAGACTTTGGAAATGAAATGCAGGTATGCGACATTTTTATTACCGGTACTTTATAATCTGCTGATGATAAACATGTGTGCATGGGGAACCGCGGAAATGTGCACGTGCAAATCATATGCGCCCATCGCAACGATATATGTATACTGTAATGAACCTGTTTTAATTTTGATTTTTATTAGGTCTGAATTTAAAAGTATTTATTTTATTTCGGATTATTTTACCCCAGCGGCGAGAATTATTGATTTTTCTACATATATATCAAATATCCACTCGCGGGTCCGACCGGCCGATCCCCCACTCTGACAAGCCGTTGGTCACGTGGAGGTCCCACCACGACTGGTGTCAATCCGGTGGGGATTTGGGCAACAAAAGTCCTCGACATTCCCCGAAACCGACAGTTCGTATCCAGAACTCAACACCGAATAGACGTCCACCGCCAGCAAGAACTCTCCACCGAAGCCAGCCCAGAATAACCAGTAAACCTAGTAAGAACTATTTTCCTTATTATTATCCGTTCCAACCGGGTACAAGTCCGAAAAGATTTGTACACTTTAAGTGTGGAATTACTGTGGGCCCGAGAAGAATATTCTTGGTAACCCACACACAAATTCCACCGTCCGTCTCAACCCACACGACAGTGCAATCGTTGGATTCGGCGTGTTAAACCCAATCCTGACGAAGCCGTCGTGTTTACTACAGCGTTGCTTGGTGTCTCGCACCTTGATGTACGCTGGGTAATAGGGGATATGTGAACCAAGACCTAGAGGTTCGGCGTGCCCAATCCAATCTCCGGGTCGTTCCATATAGTATCCGTACGCTTCTCCCTGGTCGGCGTGTATACCCATCAGACCGAGAAGCGTTGTATACAGAGAGTCCGACACCATTGGTCACCAGGACGTATACCGCTTAAAGGCTAGTACGAATTGTAAGGCGAGATACTCCGAATCCCGTTTCACCATCCTTTCTTTCCGCCTTGCACCGCTTGGGCTTTCTTCGCTGGTTATTACTATTGCTACCGCTTACCGCATTCCGTTTACTAATTTTGCATTACTTGCTAGGCCATCATACCGATATTTGACCGCCCGCCTGTTTAAAATAAGTCCGAAATAACTCCGAATAAATTTTGGTTTATTTTCAGAATCAGCGGGGACCAGTAAAAACGTCTATCAATATTTTAATCAGACCGTCCAAAATCACCTTTTCCGTTGTACATAAAAACCGTCTACGATTGTAGAGCAATAAATATTTGATTTCGATCCCGTTCGTAAATATTTATTTCTTTTCTAAGGTGATAAGCAAAATTGTAAAAAACCCGGGGTCATAACTTTTTAATTTTGTCTCTTTCAGTCCGAATTTGTATATAATTATTGTTAAGAAACTTGTAAATAATTTCAGCCGTTTAGTAGTGGGTAGGGATAAAAATTGACACTATTTGTAATTTGTATTTTGTAAATAAGTATTAATATTTTCCTTGTGTGAATAAATCTAGTAAAACTTAATAGGTTTATTTCTTTCACCGTCGAGGTAAAACGATAACATTCCGCACCAGCAAAAACGCTGATATCGTTTTGTAGAGCTCCCGTTAAATTTCATAGTTAAAATAAAACTACACTGAGAAAACTACTCTCTGCCGAACTCTCTGCCGTTTTCTCCTAAAAGAAATTCATTGACCCCTGGAATTAATTTTCTTCACTGTAGCTACCTGTGCACTTTACTCTAAACCGAGGGTAAGGGATACGTGGAGTTTCCCCCACGTCATATTTTGGGAAACTGGCGCCCGAGGATAAAACCGAATTTTTAAATTATTAACTAACGTCATCGTTTAGAGTCCAGTCCGAGGAATATAAAACCGTTCCGAAAAATTAAATTACAGGGGGTGTACACACGATAGTTAAAAGTAATAAAAATTTACACCGAACCATCCGGAAAGAGAGAACCGAGGAAAAGTGCGTCACAATACATACCTTTCAACTTTATACATTATATTTCTATTCTGGTTATTATGTTAACTCTATTAACAAAAGTAAGAGTAGTGACTATAAATCAGGTAAGAGTGCGCTATTAATTTTTATATCAAAGCTTGTATGAAAAAAAATCGAATAATTTTTAGTAATAACAAACATCTTTATATATTAAGCATTAAGGTATACACTATATTTTTTTTATAATTTGTTATTTCAAAAAACGTCAAGTAATGTACGTGTTGCAGCATACTGCACATTATTCTATTTTTTTAATTAACAATTTTGTCGTTTTCAACAAATACAAGAATGACTAATAATACCTATTGCAGCTGTTATTTAAAATTATCGAAAATTCAAAAGTTGGCTATGAATTTAAAGATGAAATTTAACGATAAGGAAAAAAGTCATTTAAATTTAGTAATTGTTTGCTGAGTGTTTTCAAAATGGCCGGGAAGTTTTCATTTAGAGAACAAGTTAACATGTTATTAGTGTTAGATTTCTGTGAAGGAAGTACACATAGTTTACATGAATGTTCAATTTGTATTTCATTATTTTATTTTTTTTAATTAAGGGAAATGTCCTGCACCAATTTTAAAGTCTATATATTTAATGGTTCTTGGGTACCTACCTAATTCAGTAACAACTGTTTCGCGTCTGTATTTGTCTTGTCGATTTAAGAAAGAAAGAGATTGGCATTTTTTTCAATTTGTTTTTACAAGAATCAATCTAGAACCTACGTTACACCCTGTATAAAAATAGCAGTAAATATTATATTAAATTGAACATAAATGTAAGTATTTATGAATGTCTTAGATATAAATTTGAATCTATAGCTATTATTTTAATATATAAATACATTATTCGTTTTTATGTGAACAATGACTGTTATAATTCAAGCCCTTTTTTAGACAGAGGACAGTTTAAACCTTATTTTATTACCAAATATTACTAGAAACCTTATTTATAGCCAGAGAAAATTTAGATTGCCACAAAAAAGATTTTCAGATGTAATGAAAGGGGGAAAATGTGATAAATCAATATTTGATTACTACCCAGCAGATTTCTATCAATTTTCATGAATAAAAAAGCGAAAATTGAATTTATAAGGGATTCAATAAATGATAAAACGTTTTATTGAACTAATAAAAATATTAAATATAGATAAAAAGTAATATTTATATTATAGAGGTGTTTAGTAAAAATTTTCGGAAGGTATCCATATAGTTGGGTAAAAAACTAAAAAAGGGTATCGGCAAGTGTATAACCAGAGGCGGATGCCTGGCCAAAGCGTGTACTCGACAAAACTTTCTGCTTGCCAAAGTTGTATCACTCGATTAAAATTGCTTGATTCTTGTATTGTACAAACCGTTGCTCTTTGATTACATAATTATTGTTATATTTTTGTCGAAATTAATAATTTAAACAAAAATTTTCTTTAAAATTTTCTTTAAAATATTTAGAGATAGATTCTCTCCTAAAAATTCACCCTACGAGATATATAGGTCCCGAAGCTCTTCAAGCTTCTCGTCTAAGTCAGTCCTTGCCTACGACGAAGACCCCTAAGGGTATCCAGCTTATAGCTGCAATCCACTAGCCTTCCTAGGAGGCGCAGGATCCAGGCTCCTGAAGCTTACAGGTTCCCACTAGGGACCTCAGAACCAAAACTTTTAGTCCTAGACAGTTGAAACCATACTTGAACTATCAAAAACCAAGTGAACATCCTGCGTCTTGGATAAAATTAGAGCGTGCATGGATCATTTTTTTAAGCAGGTCATCAATGGAGGAATAATGTCGGTCTCAGAGCATCCACCCCTGTCGAACATTCCAGGTGTCATCAGGAGGGAAACAACTCGGTACGTATTTCCGACCTAGGCTAACCTATCCAGGTCATTAACCTTCTAATCCACTTTTGACTTGCAAATGCACTATATGACCGTAGTAGGATCGTATTCGATGCAAAGTAGAGCAAAAAGTTGTCGGTTTTTTATCAAAGGCAAATCGTGTCATCACTTTTAGGAGGCGTAAGATGAACCATTTCAAATTTAAAATAAAATTAAATGTAAAATCTGAAAAACTGCTGCATACGTACTGTGTTCTGGTAGTAGCTGTAGTCGCCCAGGTGCATCGAGTGTACAAAGTAGTCGGTTATACGTCAAATACTAGCCAGGCGAGCTTGGTCGTAAATCAGAGAACGTCTCCAAAAAACAAGTAAATAACAGTGGCGCGTACAAAGGTAAAATGTAGTACATATGTGGAATTTACAAAACAAATTGGATTTATAATAAATTACATTTAAAATAAATAGTTTATGAGAATGAAATTTTTGTAAGAACAATGGTGCCAGACATGAACTGATCCCTTCGTCCCTTCATAATGTATAAAGAAATTATTCAATTTCTAAAACCCTTAAAAGCGTATTGCACTGGATCCCTTGACAGGCAATGATTTATTACTTTGCATCGAATATCATCCTACTATAGAACTCGGACAAGACGTAAACAAACATTTTTGTCTCGATACATGATATATTGTGATAACAATTGTTATTTATTCATTAATATTGATGCTAAAAGAACAAATGAATAGGGATGATTGTTTTCGAACGTACGGTTATTACAATTTATTATTTTTAATATTATTGATGTTTTCAGGTTTTATAATTTATTATATTAAATTATACACAGTTTTAGTATTATGTTCAATTTATTATTCAGTTTGCAGTTGCGTGTAACCAAAGTTTACATAATAAATGTAAACTTTAGTGTAAATGTAAACTTTGATGTAACCTAGGTAGGTACTTATTGTTTTTGAGAAAGTAATATGTTTTTGACCTGTTTAAATTGCCACCACGAGTAAAACAGCATTCATCCTTTCAGAGCACTTTGTTAATAAAGTTAGGTTCTACTGCACTTCGATTTAGGAACCAATTGCATTTAAGACGATTGGGGAAATCAGCTGGTTCTAAAACTTGAACTTTTTGAAAATGGTACGGGTTGAGTGAATTCTCGCACAATATCCGCCAAACTTTGTTTTGTGATATCTCCAATCGCTTTGAAATTGTTCTTGTGGAAATAGTAGGCTGCTCCTCGACTAAATTTAAAACAGCCTCTATCACATTTAAGTAATTTCGTCGATGTTCTGCACATTCTCTGCGCGCTATGATATACCCCCGTGTCACGAAGACGTTGAAAGGCTTGCACAATTGTCCGCAGGCTTGGGACGTTCTGTCTATCAGGGAAACGTCTCCGATATTCAATTGCAGCGGCATTTGCGTTCTATACATACCCTCCGTATAAAATCGCCATATCCACATATTCGGCATTCGCATACAAAGCCATCACGACCAACACTTTAAACAATCCGAAATAAACTAACGGTTTCGTGTGTCTTTCCAATCCACATACCCTTTCCATCTGTATGGTGTGATCTTCACTCCTTTGCGGGAAAAATGCGGAAGATATGGAAGGTGGTAGATTTGAATAAACGCTTTAAATTGTTAATGGTTTTTTAACCGTGTGTAGTGTATTTTGTATATTCGGGTAGTGTGCCGACTTTTTTTATTTGATAAAATACGGTGTGCCTACAAACAGGTTGAACTTTTTACTTTTTACCTCTGCTTTATTTATTTTCTTTTAACGAAAGTTGACTTCGAGAAGTCAGGCTTGTTAAGATATTTTGCACTAAGTTAATACAATTGTTAAAATTATTTATAATAAAATGCAGCATGTTCTTTTATTTACTTGCATTTTATTGGTTTCGTACATATGTATACGTATACTAAAGCGGATTAAGGCCTTCCGAATACGTGGTTAAAATTAATGACATTATGACTGAATCACCCTGTATAACTTATAAATTCATTTTTTATCATAATTTTGACAGATTGAACGATTTTATCTTTTACAGGTATAAAACTTATTCTGCATTTAAATATATCTTTCATTTTAATATTTTCTGTGTTCCATACACTTTTTTGCTAGTTTTCTTTATATTTTAAATAAATACTTAATTCATTTCAAAAATTTACATTTTGGTCTCTTTTTTGTATGGTTTATTTGATCATATGGAGAGATCATAACAATATGTATTCTTAGATATCTGCAATTCATTTTTACAACTATACAGTTGTTTATTTATACACGCTACTGACTATTTTATTATTTCAAGTAATTCCATTGATTTTATAAGTTATGCTATCAGATAAGTAAAGGTAAGGTTGACACTTGCCCACAATTTTGACGTTTGTATGCTCTGGGCAATCTCAACAATTAGACAAGTCCCTCTTGTCCTGTATATTTAATGGTAATACCATTGATCTGACTTGACTTGCATAACCCTCAGAATTATTAAGAAATATGTAATTTAATTTTAGAACTTTGCGGAAAATGATTATACTTATGAAATTTTCAATATTTATAACCGTAGTATGTTTTGCGACGTACAATTACGGACTGCTCTGTATGCTTAGATCAGGGATGCACAGACTTATAGGGAACAGGGGCCACTCTGGAAAAATATAAGCCAAGGACGGGCCACTACAAACAATATTTATTAACACAAATTTTTTTATTTTTAAATAGTATGAAATACAATGATAAAAATAAAATAACCTTCAAAAATGTTTGTTGTAATAATTATGTAATCATTACAATGTAATATTTCATGTTTTATTATTTTGAAGCATGACAATGCATTGAACTAACAAGTTTTTTTATATTTGGCTCCACATTACTCGTAGCCACACGTATAATTGCTTCCAAATTTTCATTTGCCAGACGTTTTCGGTTTTTCGTTTTGTTAAGTTTTATCACTGAAAACGTTTGTTCACAAATATACGTCGATCCAAATAAGCTTGCGCATTTCAATGCATTTATTCGCAACCCTTTATAAGCGTTTTTATCAACGCAACGGTAGAAGTTGAGTAAATTACCTTCATTAAATTTGTTTCTTAAATTATCATTTTGCATGTCTATTAATTCCAGCTGCATTAATTCCGGCGCATTTTCGGGTGAAATGTTGAAGGGATTGCTGAAAATGTCCAATAGCGGTTTAACTTTTTTGAAGTCTACAAAACGATTTTCAAAAGCTTGTATCAAAATATCAATTTTTTCAACATGAGCGAAATTTACGTCAGTTTTATTGAACTTCTCCATAATTTTTTTGTAGTTCGGAAAATGGGCGTATTTGGCTGAATTGATTTGTGTCCTGAAAAGACTCAATTTGCATTGAAAGGACGAAACATGAGAGTATAGCTGCGAAATCAATTGATCCTTGCCTTGGAGTCGCGTATTTAAGACATTCAAGTGATTTGTGAAACGCTAAGTCACACAGCCAATCAGGGTTGTCGAGTTCGGGGACGTCGTTTTTCTTTTCCGCCAGAAATAGTAGGATTTCTTCAATCAAGTTAAGAAATCGCTGTAGTGTCAACCCACGACTTAGCTACCTTACTTCAGTGTAAAACAGGAGATCACCATATTCGCTTTCAATATCCTCGAGAAATTGTTTGAATTGTCGGTGATTGAGACCTCGTGATTTTATAAATTTTGAAGAGAGGGCCTCTTGATGTATAATCCAATGAAAATGCATTAATTCTTTGGTATTTATGTTTTTAGTTTGTAAATATGTTTTTAACAGAGTTACTATCCCAGATGTACTTCCAACCATTGAAGGTGCTCCGTCAGTTGTAATTCCAGATATTTTCGTTAAATCCAAATCCATTATAGAACATTTTTCTAGAAGAGCTTTGAGCATGTCACTTCCCCTGGTTTGACTTGTGAAAGAACTCATACCAACTCACTTCAAAATTTTGCGTTACATCTCGTAAAAATATTAATAGTTGAGCAGTTGAACGCATATCTGTAGATTCGTCGAGCGCTATAGAAAAATACTCAAAACTTCTCGATTTCGTAGCTAATTGCTCTTCTATATTATCTGCTAATACGGTAATTCTTCTTTGAACAGTCATCCGATTTAACTGAATTTTTTCAAACTTCTTTACATTTTCCGGACAAATTTTTTTTGCGGCGATATCCAAACATTGCTTAACAAACTCACCATCTTTAAAAGGCCGACAAGTTTTCGCTATTATTCGAGATATTTCAAAGCTAACTTCAGTGGCTGTTTCAGCATCTTGAATTGGTTTTGTAAACATAGATTGCTGGCCTATTAGTTCCCGTTGTAAAGTGGAAATTCTTTGCGTTCGATTTTCGCCAGTTAATTTGGTAAAAGTTGGATGCTGGGTTTCATAGTGCCTTTTCACATTATATTCCTTCGGAATAGAAACACTACTCTTGCATATTAAACAGACAATTTTGTTATGCGATGAAATAAAAAAGTATTTTTCGGTCCAAATATCATGAAACTGTCGATTTTCATCTTCAACCTTACGACTACGTTTCTTACTGGGGCCTGGTTTATCCATATCAAAATTAATATTATATGTTACAGTCGGTAAAAGCCAAGTTCGAACGACGAAATATTTACTCGTCACAGATTACAGTTCTCAAACAGTATAACGTTCGCTTATCCGTAGTCAAAACTTAACTGCCCCGGTAGCCGGCGATGCGTCGTATTTATACGAGTTACCAAACATCGAGAACCATCCACTTTGTTCGGGGATCGACGTGTTTCGTGAATCTGTAATCTAGTTGATGCGACAGATTTCTAGTCTCGTAATAATATGCTTGGACCGGAGCGCGGCGAGTAGAATACTTTTAAAATTCGTTGGCGGGCCGCATAAACATCGACAGCGGGGTGTGCATCCCTGGCTTAGATGAATATCGATCATTGACTCTTATAGAAAGAAATTATATTTTTCGGTGTTGCTTAAAATCGACGGTTTATCAATGACACGATCTTTTTCCAATAGAGTGCAATCTCCAGCTAACTAGTTTATGGGACAAAGAAGGACCGTATATAGAATCACACCTAATAACAAATACACCAGCAACTCTATATTGAAAAAAAATATCTGGGGTTTTATCCAAGACGGAGAACATACTCCCGGAGTATTAGTTTCCACAAACAATATAATTACATCTGGAGATATAAAGCCGGGCCAATCCTGAGGGAATTCAATGCTGAACGGGAAGAACACGGTCGCACAAATTGGAGATTTTCACATATATCTAAGGAAATAAAAACAGGTTTAAGTGTCCCTCCGCCAGAGGGCCGTAATTCCTTTGAGCATTTCAGGACGTCCGTAAAATGACTAATTCATAGTTCTGGATTTAGCGGTCACATCTACAATACATGACCAGAAAAGGGTCAATTGGATCATCAATCCAATAGAGTATCATAGAGAGAGGAATATTTTTTTAGCACTACTTCATTATATAACATCTGTAATACATAAATTTGAACTAAAGAATCAGATATTAACACCTAAACGTTAAAAATAATGGCTATCCTTATACAGGGTGATTCAGTCATAATGTCATTAATTTTAACCACGTATTCGGAAGGCTTAATAAAGACAGAAAATCGGAAAAAAAAATTTTACTCGACTTTTAAAGATGAAGGAAATCAACCCATAACTCCCGCTAAGAAGGCGGCTCTGCCAGATGCCCGGATGCTCGGAAAATTTTCTAACGTAATGTCACGAATCAGTCGTCAGCTGAAGCGAACAGCGTTGCCAAAGTTCACATCATAATCTGTGGTTCACATTTACTGTGGGTTCCACGTTAAACGTATGCAAGTAAATAAACGAACATGCTGCATTTTATTATAAATAATTTTAACAATTGTATTAACTTAAAGCAAAATGTTTTAACAAGGCCGACTTCTCGAAGTCAACTTTCGTTAAAAGAAAATAAATAAAGCAGAGGTTTGTAGGCACACCTTATTTTATCAAATAAAAAAAGTGGGCACACTAAATACCCGAATATACAAAATTCACTACACACTGTTACAAAACCATTAACAATTTAAAGCATTTATTTAAATCTACCACCTTCCATATCTCCCGCATTTTTCCAACTGCATCTATCATACCATATCGCGCAGCGAACGTGCAGGACATCGACAAAATGACTTAAATGTGATAGAGGCTGTTTTAAATTTAGTCGAGGAGCAGCCTACTATTTCCACAAGAACAATTTCGAGGCGACTGGAGATATCACAAACCAATGTTTGGCGGATATTGCTCGAGAATGCACTCAACCAGTACCATTTTCAAAAAGTTCAAGCTTTAGCTTACCAGCTGATTCCCCCAATCGTCTTGAATTTTGCAATTGGTTCCTAAATCGAAGTGCAGCAGACCCTAACTTTATTAACAGAGTGCGCTGGACGGATGAATGCTGTTTTACTCGTGCTGGCATTTTAAACAGATAAAAAACATATTACTTTCTCAAAAACAATAAATACCTATCTAGGTTACACCAAAGTTTACATTTACACTAAAGTTTATATTTATTATGTAAGCTTTGGTTATACGTAACTGCATATTGAATAATAAATTGAACATAATACTAAAATTGTGTTATTTAACATTATAAAACGTGAAAACGTTAATAATATTAAAAATGATAAATTGTAATAACCGTACATTCGAAAACAATCATCCCTATTAATTTGTTGTTTTAGCATCAACATTAATGAATAAATAACAATTGTTATCACAATATTTAAGGTAAAATATCTATCATGTATCGAGACGAAGGGATCAGTTCACGTCTGTCACCCTTGTTTCTATAAAAATTCCTTTTATTAAATTTATTATAAATCCAATTTGTTTTTTAAATATGTACTACATTTTACCTCTGCACGCACCACTGTTGTTTACTTGTTTTTTTGGAGGCGCTCTCTGATTTACGACCAAGCTTGCCATGTTAGTACTTGACGTATAACCGACCACTTCGTATACTCGATGCACCTGGGCGACTACAGCTACTACCAGAACAAAGTGCGTATGCAGCGGTATTTCAGATTTTACATTCAATTTCATTTTAAATTTTAAATGGTTCATCTTACGTTTCCTAAAAATGATGACACGACTTTCCTTTGATAAAAGACCGACAACTTTTTGCTCTACTTTGCATCAAATACGATCCTACTACAGTCATATAGTACACGTGCAAGTGAAAAGTGGGTTAGAAGGTTAGTGACCTGGATAAGTTAGCCTAGGTCGGAAACACGTACCGAGTTATTTATTGTGCCGGAATTTGTCTCCGTCCGATTGTTTTTTATGGAGTATACAAGTCTCTCTTGCATTACTTATAGTCAATATTTAAATACTACGTACTTTTCACCCTCTCTTGATAATTTATCTAGTGAGTGCTGTTTTTTTATGTCATTATTTCTGTAATGAAAATGAATTGCTTATAAAATGAATTTTAAATTATTTGAACTCTTGGAGTTTTGTAACTTCAATATTAAATTTTATTTAAAATGAAACAGAGCTAATTCAATGCCGGTAGGGACATATAGGTCTCGGAGTAGTTGTTTCTCGCAACACTGACAATTAAAACAATTTAATATGTTGATTGCACACTTATAAAAAATAATTTATAGCATTTTAAAGTATTATTGGCTGACGTGAGCAAACCATTATGTTTTCCATGTAATTTGTCACTAAGGGTAGGTAAGTTCCCTGATCTTTGGTATTCTGGCCGAATTTGTCCCATTTTTAAAAAGGATAACAAAAACGAAGTCGAGAATTATCGTCCTATTGCAATCATTTGTAATGCCTCCAAAGTTTTTGAAATCTTTCTTTATGAGGGTCTGTTTTCTCATATAAAATCAAATATATCCAATGCACAGCACGGATTTTATCCCGGTCGATCTACAGTTACTGATGTGATGTGTCTGACGCAACTAAGTTAGATGGCGGTGGTCAGGTAGAGATGTCATCTATACTGAATTCTCAAAAGCATTTGATCGGCTAGAGCTAGACCATGGTATTCTATTGTCAAAATTCGGCTTAACTAAACCATTTGTTAGCTTTATCACATCATAGGAAATTGACAGTAGAGTAGAGTATCGTGGTTTCCAATCAACAAAAATAAATGCCACTTCGGGAGTCCCTCAAGGATCGATTCTCGGCCCGCTATTATTTCTAGTCTTTGTCCAGAACCTGAATTGTGAGGCCTTTCTTTATGCAGAATGATCCCAAATTGTATCTGTCTGTCACAGCTTGTGTAGCTACACCTGAGCTAGTTAGATTTGAAGAATCACGTGGTAATAAATTTAATTAAAGTTTGGTTTACCAGTGTGAATTTAGTAGTTTTAAGTCGATTGAAACCGAGAAAGGCTTTTCCTAATTCATCCTTGTTTCAAGATATTATATATATTCGGGAAGATAAGGTGACGGGTGGGAACCAATAATACCAACGTAATTAAATATTTTGAATAAAGATTTATTGTCTTTCTACGTCTTGTATTAGTGGATGCACATAGTTACGAGTACTATCGTTTCTCTCAATTTGAAATACAATATATTCCTCGTCTTTCTGCATTCCTAGTAACGAAATTCCATTTTAGCGCCAATCGAAAAAAGTTCTTAGGTTAGATTTGATCAAATTCCCACGGTTATATAGTCGTTCAGCAGGCCGTGTGCAAAATCAACAACACGTGAAGAGACGAAGTTCAAATTATTTAGATATCTTATGAAACAGAAAAGGGAAAAAAGGTTAAATTAATGACAATCCTAACAAGGTGAAATATCTTTCTAGGCAGAAGAAATTATTTTTATTTACGCCTGTTCCTGTGAAATTTGCATGTATACTATTGTAACTAACTATTCTGAATTCTCTTCCCAACAACCGCCACGTCATCTGTTTGTTAGCTGTATTTTTAACAAAAATTGATAGGTACTGTAGTTCTGCATCTTCTCTGGACGTTTCGAACATTCGGACACACGTTGGGTGCCATTTTGTCTTTCACCATCATTATTATGGGGACTACAACTAATACGGGGAGAACCAGCTCCTGGTGTATTCACTCTCGTCTCCCACTCGCTGACAAAGAGGTAAGCGGAAATTTCGGACACCTCCCTCACCCGTCTATCTGGATGTTGCACTGGTTGATTGTCCTCCATCGGAGAAGAGGTAATTTCTTGGAAATGTGATCAATAAGCTAATTTTTTTGCTCTTTTCCACTTTTGTACACCTTCGGAGTGGCGCAGATTTGGAGGTTTTCAACCGGGCTCAGTGGCACTAATTATAGTTTTTGGGCACTTTTCGAGTATGTATCTATATATCGAGTATGTGTGTTTTTGTAGTTTTGCCTTGCCTAGTCCTATGAGTACCAGATATTTAGTAAGCTTCTAAGAGCTTGTGTAAGTTTCCTCCAAGTACGTATAGATTTGGAAGTTTCTGGGAGCTTGCTATATCTCTTGGGATCTTCACTGTAGAACTGGACAATGCCTGGGTTATTGGTCTGAGGTCTAGACCGGTAGCGGTATGCTCGCCAAAATTTGTGAAAGTTTGTAATAATGTTTTGGTTGCTGAACTGCAAGAGGGTTGACGTTCGATCACTTCCTTGATCAGCCCGCATAGCTCCTGTTTCAATTCAGACTGGACAATTGGCGCCTCTGGACTTTATCCTTCTTTGGATTGTAGTCGCCTGGAACGGGCGGTGGATTTGTTATCTGACGTGATAATGTGTGTATTGCGATTTCACTAATCGGCTGGAAATTTCCTTGAGATGGATTTCTATTTTGGCTGGGATTGGCCCTGCATAAAATGGCTGAATTCGGCTTTCTGGTCACCATTGAAAAGTTGAGAGAAAATTTGATTTGAACCGGAACTTGGAATACGACAGTATGTTTTTGTTGTCTAAGGCAAGAACTTCTGTGGTAATGTTGAACACTCCATTTCGAATTCACAGTTCAATTGCACCTTGCAGATGTTTCGAGTGAAATATAAGAATATAAATTTTCTTTTATATCCATTCACTTTTTTTCACGAGATCGCAAGTTGTTGCAAAACAGATGTATTTCACAGAAACTATTTTTCCGAGATTGCTTTTTATAGTTCGCGCCGAGATCGTAGAGGATTACCTACGTCGAAACGCTCGACTAGACTTTGAGCCGTCGCCCTCGCGCAGCGCTGCAATTTCAGTTAAAGGGAAAACTTCCGTGAGTTTAAGTGTCGTATATTTTTAGTGGTTAGTTTCGTGAAGTTCTTAAACGAAAGGGTTTCGGTTTTGGTTATGTGGGCATTTCCCTGAAACATAAATATATACTGTAGCGACGGGACAGTCATTTATCTGGAAAATATTTTATATGAAGGCAGTAGCGTACACAAAATTTTGCCATGGATTTAAGAGATCAGCTCTTAAAATAGTACTTGTTAAAGTCATTCAAGAAATTGTTTAATAATTGCTTATATGGCTTATATTCTTGACATAATCTTGCTACTTCATAACACACTTGAGCTGTTTGTCCGAAAGTTGGTTAAAATGTACATGCTATCTTCTATATAATATATAAAAATATAAATGCTATCTTCATTTGTTTCTGAGTTACAGGGCGTTTCTCGTTATTGTGACACTTTTGAATATGTCTGTATCTCAGCTGTTAAATAAGTTAAAGTTAAAGTGAAAACTGCTCAAGACTAATTCTTTGGCGTAAAATTGAATGCCGGTATTACATTTTTAGTAGGTCTTAAGATTCCGGAGTTATGACCCAATGTTATAATTTTTTAAATGGAAATCGTAGCTGGTTATGACCTAAAAAAATGGAGATTTTTTTTGCTTTTCAGCAATATACCACATGCCATAGTTACTTTTCCAAACACAGAAGATACGGGGTGTTTTATATATAAATTCGATCCTTTTTTACATTTTAATATGGCTGGCTATGAAAATACATACAAAACTATAATTCTTACTTTTACAAAACTCATATCTGTTGTAAAAATATGACGTTTATTTAAAATATATATTACAGATAAGAAAAGACAAAGTTTTCAAATTTTTATTCCACTTCAACTGAAGTAACAATATTAAACGTAAATTAAACAATAGTCAGTACCTACATCAATAAAAACTTTCAAAAATGATAGCTAAATGTTCAAATTTCCGTCCCTCAACTGTCACACATTTCACACATCTTCTGGCAACGTTTCGGGTAGCATTCATTAAATGTATAGGTAGGTATTTGAAATATTATTAAAAGGAATTTTAAATATAATGTCTTTTAGAAAACCTCAAAGGAAAAAGTCCAACGAACTCAAATCAGGTAACCTAACTGGCCATCTGATCGGTCCGTTTGTTCCTATCCACCTATCTCCTAAAATTTCGTTAGTATTATATTATCACACGAGTATATGTTGTGCATTTAAAATAAATGTCATATTTTTACAACAGATATGACTTTTTTTAAAGTAAGAATTATAGTTTTATCTGTATTTTCATAGCCGGTCATATTAAAAAGGAAAATCTCCCGTATTTGTAAAAATAACTATAGCATGTGATATATTGCTGAAAAGCGGAAAAAATCTCTATTTTTTAGGCCATGGTCAGCTACGATTTCCATTTAAAAAAATATAACTTTGGGTCATAACTCCTAAATCTTAAGATCTACTAAAAATCTAATACCGGCATTCAATTCTACGCCAAAGAATTAGTCTTGGAGCAGTTTTTACTTTAACTCTAACTTATTTAACAGCTGAGATACAGACATGTTAAAAAGTGTCACAATAACGAGAAACACCCTGTAACTCAGAAATAAATGAAGATAGCAAATTTCCGATCTGACAGTCGAGTTTGCCATGAAAATCGAGCTCGAGAACGTGGTGTCAGATTTATCATATCTTTAGTAGTTTCTGAAATACCCTGAATTCCCATCGAAAATGGACCAGCCTGTACACTAAAAGTTTTATTTGTAACAGATATATTTATGAACAGGTGGATTTCACAGAGAAATATGTCTCGTAAAAAATACTACTTATATTATTGTACACCCATTTTTTGTGCAAAAAAACTATCACAAATTGTAATCACATAAAAAGTATTTTCGTGTAATTTCACAAATATACAGTACGCGCCTAAAGTATGGAATAAATTCAGTAAATACGAAACAATTTTTTTTTGGGATCGTCGAACAGGTCGATTTTTAATTTAAAAAATACATATTTTAGCATAAAATGCGATTTTCATTCGCCATTTGTTTTCGAGTACTGACGTCATCGACATTTTTTTTTAAATAGCAACCCCTTATTTTTTTTCTTGATTCTGAAAGATCGTTTCATTGTCAATCCGACAGTATTAAAATGTTGCCATCTTACATAGGAAAGTTTTCGAGTAAATGACGATTGAATGTTAGAAAACCTAAATTTTATTCATTAAAAAAATAACAATTCTTATGTCAAGCAAATACAATTCATTAAGTTTTCTACCTAAATTAAGTGTTCGAATTGCCACCCACCGACTTCTTGATAATACGCAAGTCTGTGTAGAAATTCTTCTTGCACATTATGAATTATTTCTGTTGAAACTCTGTGTATTTCATCTATAATACAATTTTGGAGTTATTCTAAATTGTGTGGTCTATTAACGTACACTTTGGACTTTAAGTAGCTCCATAAGAAATAGTCCAGGGGTGTAAGATCTGGGGATCTCGCGGGCCATTCTATTGGTCCCCGTCTGCCGATCCACCTCCTAGGAAAACAATTGTCCAGAAAATCTCGAAAAGGGGCGCGCATAGTGCGGAGGTGCACGGTCTTGCTAAAACCATATGGTGTCATCAGGAATATCAGGGTCATTATCGTTAGAAAATATTACTGCAAGCGCTGGGACAAAGTCATTTTGTAAAAACTAAATATCTTTCTCCTGTAAGGGTTCCTTCAAAGAAGAAAGCCCAACTATCATGTTGTCAACTATTCCAGTCCACACATTTAATTTCTGTGGGTGTTGGTTATGTGTCTCTGCCATCCAATGAGGATTTTTCCGACTCCAATACCTGCAAGTTTGACGGTTTACTGTACCATTAAGACAAAACGTGGCCTCGTCTGAAAAAAGTATTTGCTGGTGTAAATCTCTATTTACTTGACATAGATCCATCATAATTTCGCAAAAGTGTAAGCGGCGGTCGGGATCGTCTTCATTGAGTTCCTTCCTGCACAAGTTGAATTTTGTAGGGATGATATTTTTCCTGCCTCAGGATACGTAGCACTGTGGTCTGACTAATTTCATTGTTTAATGCAACCAATCCTGAAGTATTATGAGGATTATCTACCATACTTATCAAAATGTTCTGTTTGTGATCTTCACTAACGCTTGGACGTCTAGGTTTTGGAATATCTACAACATTGATAGTTTCTCTAAATTTAGATTCTATCTTACTGACTGTTGATTGGCTGATACGGCGATCTGGATGTTTTTCATTAAATAAATCGCAAACTTCCTGCTGCGTTCTAGTCTTATCCCCGCATCCGATAAGAATTAAAATTTCAATTCTTTGTGTGACAGTTAAATGTGCCATAATACTTTAAATTAAACAATAATTTTTATATCGCTTACAATACATAGAAAGTCGGTATGACAGTGACACTTTGTAAAGATTTACACCTACGTGATCCATAAAAAACTTCATGCATTTCGAA
This sequence comes from Anoplophora glabripennis, assembly GCF_000390285.2. Classification (NCBI taxonomy): domain Eukaryota; kingdom Metazoa; phylum Arthropoda; class Insecta; order Coleoptera; family Cerambycidae; genus Anoplophora; species Anoplophora glabripennis. The sequence continues at coordinate 18,314 of NW_019417165.1, read as the reverse complement.
AAACTTAGATAACGTTTTTGCTTTATTTTAATTAGTGCTGGCAAAAACCGGAAAAAAGTGAAACCGGTTAACCGGGTTCCGTAAAAACCGATTTCAGTTAAAACCGATTTCGAATAGTTGCTAAAACCGGTTATTCGAATAACCCGTTACTTGAATCGCTAAAACAGGATATCTGAAAATCGGTGCTTTACAAAGAAAGACCCGGAGAAATTGTCTAAAAAAAAAGGTCTACAAAAAATCTGGAAGTCAAATTTGTTTACGAAGAAATCGATCTCCAAAAAAAAAGGTCAATTGCAATCGGACAAATCGATGTCTAAAAAAAAAAGGAAGTAGACCATCGAATAATCGGATATTTGAAGATTCGAATAACCGAATAACCGGTTTTCGGATTTCATAAAAATCCGAATTATCCGAAACCGGTTAACCGACTATCCAAAAAACCGATTTCAGTTGCCAGCACTAATTTTAATTGATTTGGGTTTTCTAACATTCAATCGCCATTTACTCGAAAACTTTCCTATGTAAGATGGAAACATTTTAATACTGTCGGATTGACAATGAAACGATCTTTCAGCATCAAGAAAAAAAATAGGGGGTTGCTATTTAAAAAAAAATTTCGATGACGTCATTACTCGAAAACAAATGACGGTTGAAAATCGCCTTTTATGTTAAAATATGTATTTTTTTTTAAATTAAAAATTGACCTGTTTGAGGATTTTTCCCAAAAAAAATTTGTTTGGTTTTTACTGAATTTACTCCATACTTTAGGCGCGTACTGTATAATTGTATTGCAGTAAAAATTAATTATACTGTCCTATTGAGTTCTACAATTTATGTCTGTATTTGTAGTAGAAAGCAATACATAAAAAATAAGAAGTTAATAAAACGAGAAATGTCACAACGAAATTAAAATGACAGAATTTAATACTCAAAAGTTATATTTAAGTATAAAAAAATCACATGCAGATGAAATAAATAAGGTAGAAATAATACATGTACATGCAAAAAAATATAAAAAGGTTTATTTTGAAAAAAATAATTATGAATTTGACAGCTACCAATGAATAAAAGAATATTAATTGGACAATTTGCTCACAGGTGAAGAACATCACACAACTAAATTTTTTCATACTACAATTTTCAAAAATTGTTCAACAGTAATGTGCTAACAAAAGCTACAATATACACAAATATTAGTAGAAAATCCGTGAAATCGAAATGAAATTTGAAATTAAATTAATAGTTATTTAACACAATTTATATGTATCCTATAGCAAAGCAGAAAGTAAATAAATTTAACATATAGTAAAGTTAAATACAACAATTTCAATGCAAGTTGGAGTTAGTCGTATGTTCTAAATAAATTAAAGTCAACAGTGCTACTGTGCAATTTTTTATGTATTTTTTTCCATATAGGTGTTGTAGAACGCAGGAAGCTATATCAAAAAATGGGACACAATTCCGTGAGCCAATAAGTCCTGCTAGAACTCCCATGCATTATTAAAAAAACCTTTTAATCACAATACTGCAGCTTTAAAACGACGACTTTAAAAATTCAATAAACGCGACATTTTCACAAACAAATGTTCGCTGATTTATTTATAGTGTTGGTTTATTTAGAGGGTGTGAAGATGTCAGTCATGCTGTGTAGCTGTTTTATTTTCGCACATATTACTTTCGAATTAACGCTCCCAGGAATATGTAACTTTGAATGATTTCAGTTCCCCTGAACTACACCGTAAATGATTTTACCTAATTAAAAACCATTAAATATTAGATTAAATCTGTTATACAAATGATATAGTACTCACCACAAACTTGTAGTAGGTATGAAGAGAAAATTACCTGAAAAGAAAGATAAATATTATTCAATTTAATAGAGTAAAATGTATTTTTAAACTTTCTCGTTTTATAATCCATTTGTACAGTAATGCAACTTAAATAACAAATGTGCATCAGGTAATTTTATTTCAAAGCGCTAAACAGAGCAAACTCAATAATTGAAATTTTAACTTTATAAATAATACGGTTTGTAACTTTTGTCCGTGGTTAAAAGTTTACGCTCGCTAAACTAATATCCACAGCAAATGCGTGATAGGAAAACTTGTAAAGTAAATCAATATTTTCACGTACAAAAATGGTTTACAATCTTAAAAATTGAGTCTCTAAATAATTTATAGTTATTATATTGCACTTTAATTCTCGAGCGTCAAAAAATATCAATCCAGTCAAAAGTTACTGACTGACCTAAGAATTATGCATGTATACCCCTATATTTCCTGGTCTGTTAAGTACTGTTTTATAGCATTTATCTTATTTAAAGTTTTCGCTTATGTGAGATGATACGTAGTACCTGACAGTGGGAAAATTTGCTTTTTAATAACCTTTCTTTTAAATTATGAGATTTGACAACAATGCATAGCTCAGTTTCCAATTGTGGATGCGCTGAGACTAATGCGCGCCATTGTTTGAGGGTACGAAAATTACTAAAAAAGGTTGATTTTTAATTATTGTGAAAAAATGCAACAAAATACTGAAATTGTAAAAAGGGACAAAGAAAATATTAATAAGCAGTTGTTTAAATTAAAAGAAAAATGAATCAATATATTGACTTGAAAATGTAATATCTCTTTAACACTTTTTAAACTTGTACTCAACTGGAACCAGAATTCTATAATTGTGAAGTAAATATGATATGTAAAGCATCTCTAATAAAAGCAGTACTATGAATTAAAAGTGAGATAGAACCTTTATTTCTAATATTAACGTGTACATTAGATAAAAACACAATCGTCAAACACAAATAAATACAACAACAAGCACACACGGGAAGCACGAACGTCTCTGAACTGACAGATCGTGTTGATCGGAAATCTAAGAAAACGGAAATTAATTTTGATCAAATGGAAGTAAATTTTAATATATTTGGTAACATTTACGTGTGACGTGAGCTTCAATCATTCTGGATCGCTCGATATATCTCGCAATTCTGGACTTTATGAGCATGAGGACTTATGCTCAGCAGGCCAAAAGCTATATACAGTATACTACAATTTCAGCCAGTTTGTAGATCCATTTTCCATTGATTTGGTGCGTGGTCCTTTGTTAAAAACGTGTGTAACTATTAACCTTTAATTACCCTAAATTATTTATATGGAATCCAAAACGCTGGCAACAAACTGAATGACAAAATAAATAAAATAAGGAAATTTTAATTAAATGGAATTTTCCTGCCAGATACCTGCTTTTATTGAAACAAGATATTTGTCTATCAATTTCTATCTGCATCCCATATAATAATAAAGGAATTCTATACGTATATTCCCATTGAAAGCGATATACTACCTTAGAGAAAGCATTATATTGCTACACTTGCAGGTTTGCGAAGTTGACATTTTAATGGATTTCACACTAACAATTTTGTTCCACGAACGTATAAAAGTATTGTTCCTATATAGGGAACATTTTGAAGCAGCGTTGGTAGTCTTTTAGGTATAGGACGTGTCTAAGTGGATATTTCGATATTAACTTGGGAATGTAACCCAAATATCACATTTTCACTGCTAGCAAATAAACGACAGTTATCGATAAAGCACGTAAAATTTCAACTATTTTCTTTCTACTGTAAATAGGATATATTTATACAATGTGTAGCTAAACTTTAATAGCGGGCTCTATTGACAAATTAACAAAGAAAAAGTTATTTTATACATTATTGCAACTGTTTGCAGAATTAACTATTTTATTAGTTATCACCGACACATTTGAAAATTTTGTATTTCTTCAAAGTTATTGGAAATAATAATAATTTTTTAATTTCAGATATTTCTCATTCTCTAAATTATCTACGGAAGTTTCTCATCGAATTCATTAGTTGCTTAAAGGATGGTTAATTTTCTCCAGTTCTGTAAATACCTTGGTAACTGAAACAAAAAGTGGCCAGGATCCCAAATTTCGTTTACTTTGGATATTACGTTTTAGATTTTCTTGGAAAAGAACTAACATTTTTGTCAAAGAAACAATTTAGTTTAGAGGTAAATACCATTAAAATACCATATTTTAAGGTCTCCTACAAGTGTCTTGTCTATGTTGGTTCATTTACTATTCACCCTGTATATATAATAGTATATTAATTTAATCTGGTCATAACATTTATGATTTATTTGGAAAAGAACTAAAACTTTTTGTCAACGAAGCAATGTGGCTTAGAGATATGTAGGTTGCATTCAATTTTCTTCTAATCACATTTTTCGAGATAATCGCAGTCTATGATATCTCTGCAGTAAAAAGCATTAGTGCACAATTTAATTGGTAGATTTTCAATATTGAATTATAAATTGTTTCACATAAATTACATATAAGCTATTTTTATAAAATTTCTATTCTAAACATAGGTTAAAACATATTTCCATCAGCTTGATCCAAATACAAATCGCCTATTAGCAACATTGGCAAAAAATATTCATGATTTTTAAAATAAGGCTTTAGAACAGAACCTGCTACTATACAGGGTGTTTCTTAATAACGTGCTAATATTTAAGGAGGTTATTCTTGGGTCCAATTTAAGAAAAAAACTTTATATGAACATATGTCCTAAAAATCTTAACTTTTGAACTACAGGGTTTATGAAACAAACATTTTTTTTATAACTGGTATTACCTACCCTAGATATTTTTTCAAATTTGGTACACGCCTTTTTTATCGAGATGCATTTTATGATGTACAAACAATTTTATTATTTTAGTCAGTGGCGTCTGTACAGGTTTTGTATCGAATATTTTTGAAGAATAATATGTTACGCCACTACTTTTTCTTTTAGTAAAAATCATTTTTGAAATCCTCATTCCTTTCTTCAATTTTTTTCGTTTGATGTACGGTTTTCGCATAAAAAAATAAAATTCATTTATTTGCATCTTATTGGACCACTTACGAGAAAAAAAAATGTGTAACTTTGGACAATAATTTATTTAATATAATAACTTTTAAACACTGAAATTATGAAATTACAGTAATCTACATACATTTTGGAATGGCAAAAGAAAATTACCCTGGCGTAACATATTTTTCTTCAAAAATATTCAATACAAAACCTGTACAGACGCCACTGGCAAAAATAATAAAATTGTTTGTACATCAGAAAATGCATCTCGATGAATAGAAGGCGTGTACCAAATTTGAAAAAATATCTAGGGAAATACCAAAGTTATAAAAAAAGTTTTTTCATAAAACTTTACCACCCTGTAGTTCAAAAGTTAAGACTTTTAGGACATATGTTCATATGGAGTCTTTTTCTTAAAATGAACCCAAGAATAACCTCCTTAAATATTAGCACGTTATTAAGAAACACCCTGTATATAGAAACCAAATAAAAGGTTGTCTTCCTGTATCAATTATTGGCAACGTCAAAAAGCGACTACCAGAGCCATCTGTCATTACCTTAGAGTTAACTCTTGTAATATAATTAGGCGGTAAATTTAAAATGAATAATAACAATAATAAATTTATGCTGTTTCATTTACCTGAGATATCAGTTAGTTTCACTTAAAGGAACAATTAGCCTTACAAATACTTGAGATTAGCTAAGATCTCAGATATGATTGCACAATTGACATATTTCTCCATTGATGACGAGATACCTTGGACATAATAATCTACACTTTATTATGTACAGGGTGATTCACTATATTTTGACCCCCCATTATCTTTTTTGTTTTTAGAGTTATAAAAAATGTGAAATACAAAAGTTTTCGAAAATGATAGAAGAAAAACAAATGAGGTCCAAACAAAATGGCCGCAGATGTTAACTTTGTTCATTTAAATGGAACACCCTGCATATTTTTACATATTTGGATAGAACGTTCTCTGTCGAGTATTGTTATATAGGATTTGTTGAGTCCATCTCTAATAATAAACGAGATACTATTAAATAAAAAAAGCAGTTTTTTATTGAGAAAATAAGATATATTGTAAATGTTAGACCTATTTCAGACATTTCTGCCTTTTTCCAATTACGGAAGGATTTACAGATTTAGTTGTAATATATTTTGACATATCGGACATCGATATGGTCCAAAATGCGTATAGGTATTTTAACTAATCTCACTAATTAGGCCGTGAGAGGCCTAATTATTCATGGACAATGTTATATGGTAGGTCGTGACAATGACAGGTAATGTCATGAAAACATTGTCATTGTTTGACAGTTTATAACGAGCGTTCAAATAAAAACGTGTTCAAGTTGGTTCTGAAAATTTGGACGTAGGGCGTAGCGTATAGCAAATGAACTTAAACGTCATCTGTCAAAGCGCTATATCGCCGCTATCAATTTGAATATGTTCGTTTTAAAAAGCGTTTAAAATGGTATTTTCTCAAGAACAAAAAGTGTTTATCATAGAGTCCTACTTTAGAAATGGACGCAAGATTGATGGAATATGGAAGTATTCTATTGAGGAATGTTTCATAGAATTTCAAAATCAATTTCCCGGCGTTGTTGAGTACAAAATTTTTCAAAGTGCAGTTCAGCGTTGTGTTAATGTTTTTCGTGAAACGGGCAGTGTAACAAGAAAAGAAGGAAGCGGCCGACCTAAAAAGCGGACTGAAGAATTAAAAGAAAATGTCCAACAAATAATGGAAAATGCGCCAAGAACTTCTGTACGTGTTTTATCACAAATGGTGGGAGTATCAGTCGGTACCTGCCACACAGTGTTAAAAAAAGATTTGCGTTTGTTCTCCTATCGTTTAACTTGTCAGCAAGAACTTCATGAAGTTGATTTTCCGCGACGGGCTGTATTTTGTGAATGGTTTTTAAACAACTACGGTGAACTTCATAATATCACCTTTTTTTCTGATGAAGCCTGGTTTCATTTAAGTGGTTACGTAAACTCACAAAATATGAGAATGTGGTCTTCTGAAAAACCAGATAACTTTTTTGTCGAGGGCCCTCTACACGCTCAAAAAATTGGAGTTTGGTGTGCTCTCAATCGAAGGAGGATTTATGGACCTATTTTTTTTAATGGTACTCTTACTGCGCAAAGGCATAGAGAAGAAATTATCGCTCCTTTTGTTAACCAGCTGGAAGAAAACGAAATTACAAACTTTTACTTTTAACAAGATGGCGCAAGGGCACATACGGCAGGCGAGGCGATGAATATGTTGAGGAAAGTTTTCCAAAATCGACTAATAAGTCTCAATGCTGAACATGAATTTCCACCGAGGTCATGTGATATTACGCCGTGTGATTTCTTTTTGTGGCCTTACCTTAAAAACACTATTTTTGAACTGTCTATTCCTGATTTAAATCATCTGCAGGCTCGACTTATAGACAAGATTCGTGAAATTAACAATACCCCGAGCATCTTAGAAAATGTCTTTAATTCTTTGAGGAACAGGTGTGCTTGGAACTAGGAGGGGGACACTTTCAGCAGCTGCTTTAATTTATTGTTATAACAAGGAGAGGGACATTTTCCGCAGCTCCTTTAATTGTTTGTTATTGTTATCAGGATTATTCTTTAAAATAAAGTTATATAGTCATTAACGTTATTGAAACTGACAGCTGCTATACAGCTCGTTGAGAAATGAGGTTAAGTTGGTCGCTATAAGCTACCACGTTTTTATTTGAACGCTCGTTATTATTATTTAATTAAAATGGGTTACACAGAAGTAGAAAATTTAAATATTATAGGAATTAAAATAGAGTAAAGTTTTTATCCATACTCTATTTTAATTCTAATAATTTTCTACTTCTGTGTAATCCATTTTTATTAAATAATAATATAAACTGTCAAACAATAACAATGTTGTCATGACATTACCTGTCACTGTCACGTCCTACCATAAAACATTGTCCATGAGTAATTAGGCCACTCACGGCTTAATTAGTGAGATTTAGTTAAAATACCTATATGCATTTTCTATCATATCAATGTCCGATTGGTCAAAATATATTACAACTAAATCTGTAAATTCTTACGTAATTGGAGAAAAGGCAGAAATGCCTGAAAGAGGTATAACAGTTACAAGATATCATATTTTCTTAATAAAAGACCTTCTTTTCTTTTTTTAATAGTATCTCGCTTATTGTTAGAGATGGACTCAACAAACCCTATATGACTATGCTCGACAGGGAACGTTCTATCCAAATATGTAAAAATATATAGGGTGTTCTATTTAAATTAACAAAGTTAACGACTGCGGCCAATTTGTTTGCACTTCATTTGTTTTTGTATCATTTCCAAAAATTCATAAAAAATCGTGCAACTTTTGTATTTTACAATTTTTTATAACTCTTAAAACAAAATAGTTAAAGGGATGGGGGGGGGTCAAAATATAGTGAATCACCCTGTACCTAATGATGTACTGACACTGCGATATGCTTTAATTTAGTTTTTTGTTTTATTTTGTTTGTGAGGTTTCCAACTTATTTTGCACTAATCTCTTATTTTTATGGAGCATATTCTTATGTCTTTGTTATTTATTACTGCCTTTGGCGCGCTGGGTTGGGGCACTAAAGTTTACGTGTGTGTGGCCTCCTTAGAGTGCCTGTATGAAAGCTTTAGGAGTTTGAATGGAAGCTTTAAAAGCTAGACTTGGTATGTGAACTTTAGAGCTTGATTTGAAATTTGCCTCCTTGGGGGGCTTTAGGAAATTAGTGTTCAAATGCACTTATCTGCTTCCTCTATGGGCTACTACTGCTTCCGTGACCTTGAATTGTTTAGGTTTTCCGAGTACCGAAAATTCCGCTCGCCCTGTACCTGTGATTTATTTAGAGGTGGACATCGTAACTCTGTCGAAGGTAATTCCTCCGCTCTAAATTACACCCAACAGCTCCATAGATCGCAATGATGGATTAGGCAGTAATTTCCCTGTTTGACTGGGATCGCGGGCCGCAGTTGCGGGTCCGACAAGATTAAAAATAAATCAGTGGCCGTCACCGCCTCGGGAATTATTGCGGATCCGGGATAATGGATGCCGGGAGAGCGGCGGGGCCCTCTCCGTGCCGTAATGATATGTCTTGCGACGGACGGGACATTTTTCATCTCTGGTTCCGCTCTGCCCACGCATCTCATCTTGCCATGTTCGCGGTGTTTACCGCCGTCCTCACCAAGCAAATAGTTTGCTTAACCTTTCCCCTGAGATGAGGAATTGCGGGCGACGACGTCGTACGTTTCTACCAATTTTTGTATGAGTATAATAGGCAATTTGCAGATTTTCTTAAATTGCAGTAAGATTTTGTATACCAAAATAAAAATATCTGCAAATTTGTATATCATTATCTTTGTGTATTGATTATAAGAAGTTTTAGTCTCCACATCATTCAAACAAGGTTGCCCCGTGCGAGAACTGTGATGACGTATAGCCTTTCCCCAAGTCAGTTGAACATGTATAAAAACGCCTAGCAGTAAAATTTAATCAGTTTCATAGCCGTCCCTAAAAAAGTTTTCTGATAAAGGTACACTGAAAGAAATACGCTGTATTCTTTATTATAATTCTATATGCCCTTATAAGACCATTGTATACTATATGTGACAGTTAAACAGGTGAATATTGGATACAAAAAGCGTATTGCTAGCACAGTTGTATAGTGACTATAAACCTTATTCTTTATTAAATTATTGTATAACTAGTATACAACGTTTTTTATACCCTTTACGAAATAATAGCAATAACTGTTATTAAAGTGTTCCATATCGTTATTAGAACATCTAGTACTGGTTATAAGTTTTATAATAATAAATGTATTAAACTGTTGTATACTCTGTATGAGTTAAAAACATATGTCATTAAGTTTTCAGAAATTTTATTGGATAACTGTAATTACAAGCTAAGGTTCTAATGTAAACATACATAAAACATACTTTTAAGCATTAAAAATGATGACAAATCGCTCCCAAAACTGTCCAGTTTATTTTCTTAGCAACGATGCACCCGTATTTTCTTGTATTACATGAGAATTTGCACTATAACTCTTCCACCTTAAGAATGAAGCATCCCCAGAAAGGTTGAGCTTCTTTCCATATAATTTTATTTCCTCTGGTTGATTGACTTTATACCCATGCTCTTCTTTGTCACCGTTAACCTTCTGTTCCTCCATCTTATGTAAAACTTAACATCAGCGATTTCTAATAGGACCTACAAAATAATAATTTTTAAGATTTAGACAAGATTTACATTTGAAAAAACAAAACAATTACAAGCCATAAAACAGTTAGATACTTACATAATAATTTTCCATTTCACACAACGCGATATGATCATGTATCCCACAAAACATGTGCATATACTGTCCATTTTCATCAAACTAGACGTGTGTAAGTCGATGCACAGCGGACTGTCGGAAATTTTACGATTGTTGTATTTTCTCTTCTTGAGTAAAGATAATAAAGACGTTGTGGTTTTGTGTGTTTATTTTGACAATGATTGAACATGTATGGACAATAAAAGTGGACTGTATAAGATAGTTGAGTACCGTTCTGCTTCATGCATAGCATGCTACTGAAATCTTAGAAGGGATGAGCTCGTGCGGCGAACCCTAAATCAGCGGCTGGAATAGCCAGGTTTCTTATTGAGTCGGCGCACTTCGCTCTCGGGTCTGACATATGATTATTATTACAAGACTATGAATATAACTTAACAACGATCATAACCGATTATGCACCGAGAGGTGACGATCACTTAACCATTATAAGATGCGTTTTACACGTTAAAAACGGAAACATATTCAGTATAAGAACGAATAATTCTGTTAATACAATTGTTATATACAAATTCGGATACTGGTCTTTATACAACAAATCTTCCCTACTATACAATTGGAATATAAAGTCTATAACACCTAATAATGTATAAGTAATTCATTATAACCTTTATTTCATAGATGCATAAGGTGTATTAAGCACCTTCCAGTTAAACTGATTGAATAATGAGTATGGAGATGATTGCTTTTTTTTTAATAAAAGTCGTATATTGGTTATAAAAGTTTTAATATGCGCTATACACATTATTCTAGATAAACAGTTTAATAAGCCCATTTCTTTCAGTGTAAGAAATTATAATAATGTGTATATAATGTGTAAAAAATTTCTAATATATGTTCAATTAAAACGAAATTTTGGTTCAAAATGTCTCCAAAGTGCCATGTTCTAATAATATTAATAAACAAAATATCCCTCTTATTTCTCCCTTTCGCAATTATAATATGAATGATTAATAGAAGGTGTCTATAATAAATTAAAATTACCTGAATCACACCAAACTCCGCATTGATAAACTGCACTGCTAGGCAATTTGTCGACAACAGAAATTTATGACCCAGTCGCCCAGTGCGGCTGTGTGTGTACGCCGTTTACGCGCGTGCGCATTCTTCAACTGGGCGTATACATTTCTACCATCTCCACGTTTAGTTCGACCAGACATGTATATGGGTATGGCTAAATAAATATGGGAAAAAGTTTTTCAAATATTTCAATGCCGAGCGACCAAGCCTGGTACATACTGTGTAGCTGTTTGGTCTTCAATTGAGATCGGAAGGACTATACCGTGCGTTGTAGATTATATCTTTTTATAGCGTATTAATATACGCCTCTATTCCTGATTAATAAAACTGGATTCTAAAAACAATGAATACACCTTCGTGAATGTACTGATTTAGTAAAAACTCTTTCAACTGGCCCGAATGTTTTATTGAGCACTTTTTCGCACTTTGGCAAAATCGTCCATTGTTTCCGTATCTACATCACTGTCTTTAAGTCCTTTTTGCACTGCTTTTTGACACCGTAAGTCATTAATGATTATTAAATATTTTACAAAAAATCGGAATTAGGGAAAACATATTAAAATTATTTAAAAGCTATATATTGTGCAAAACCATACTTATCGTATCAACTGTTAGATGGGTGTTGCACAATAATGAAAACGTAATATTGACAGTTGGTAGAAGGAAGCGCAAAAACAAGCGCTTATAGGTGGGGAATTCTGGAAGGAAGCCTAAATAGTGGAAGTGAGAACAGTATGGAGATGGGAGTAAGAAGATCGGCGGGCAGTGTGACAAAATAGTGAAAAATCAAAGTGTTTAGCCCGTATTAATTAGCAGGTAATATTCTTTAAGAACTTTGTTGTTAATTGTTCTATGTAATCTTATGATTGTGATGGTTATAGATGTTTAATGATAACAATTCTTCTCTGTACGTTTAGCCTCCATTGCTTTATGTTCAAGGGCATATATTTTTCTAAGGTAAAATTGTTACAATTATTATTAACGATTGCTCATTATTTATTACATGTTAAAATAT
>NW_019417165.1:0-3160 GCF_000390285.2 Anoplophora glabripennis | reverse complement strand
CGGTTGTTTTGTATTTATATTTGGGTAGTTAGAGCAACGATCGTGGGTTTCTCTGCCATGCTCTTTCCCCACAGGAGCTCTAGGTGAGCCTGGCACTCTCATTTTATGTTAAATGGTTGTTAATGTTTTTGTTGTTCTTTCTATTTGTCACATGTTTAATTTGAAGACTGTTGTACGTAAATAATAAAGTTAGGTGTATTTACTCTGCTTTTGTTTTTATAAAATTAAACCATACTTTCCCTCTTTAAAGTTAGTAGCCAGCGCCTTTCCGTTAATTAGAAATAGATGTATACAATGTAAGTATTCCTCATGACGATCACATATTTTTTGGCCACAACTACGTTTATATCTTTTTTTGGATCGAACCCGGGGTTATTATACTACAATATCGGATAGGTATCAAAGAGTAAAAATTGATAAGGAATTGAGTGACTCAATGTTAATGCAATACGAAGTTCCACAAGGCACCGCACTAGGTCCTATTCTCTTCTCTAATAATTATCGGCCTATAGCTTTGTTGTCAAATTTTGCCAAAGTGTTCGAAGTGTGCCTGTACAACCGTATTTTTCCATCCATCAGACCTTTGCTTTCATCTACTCAACATGGATTTTTAACCGGTAAATCTACCCAAAGTAACCTGCTAGTTTTTACTCAATATTTATCAAATATTTTAGACTCTCATGGCAGGGTAGATGTAGTCTACACGGACATATCTAAGGCTTTTGATCGAATAGATCATCGCATTCTGTTGAAAAAGCTGGGAGGAATTGGTTTTAGCCCTGCATTGTTGGACCTATTTTCGTCTTACATAAAAGATAGAGTCTACTTCGTTGCTTTTAATGGATACAAATCTCAGCGACTTACTGCAGCATCAGGCGTCCCCCAAGGATCCAATTTAGGCCCATTGCTCTTCCTAATTTATATCAATGATATTTGTTCCCTCTTGAAATGTGATAATCTAATTTTCGCTGATGATTTGAAAATATATAGAAAAATTGATGATACCTCAGATAACTTAATCTTGCAGAATGATCTGGCCAATATTGAACTGTGGTGTAAGAAAAATAGGTTAGAACTTAACGTTGCTAAGTGTAAGGTGGTTACATTTACCAGAAAGATTAATTTTGCGAAATATATATATAAAATTAATAATCAGAGTTTGCAATCTGCGGAAACAATCAAAGATTTAGGAGTTTTATTTGATTCCCGTTTGAGTTTTGTTGATCACATTTATCAAATACAATCACATGCCAGGAAAATGACCGGGTTTATAGTCCGCAATTGTCATTCGTTTACTAATATCAAAGCTTTGCAAATTTTGTATTATGCCTATGTTAGATCGAAGCTTGAGTATTGCTCATTGATTTGGAATCCCTATTACCAATTACATTCTGATGCCCTTGAAAATGTTCAAAGGCGTTTTTTGAAATTCTTGTATTTTAAGTCTACTGGTATATATCCGGCTCAGGGCTTCGATCACGATACATTATTAGATATGTTTAACTTCCAAGCTTTAGAAACCCGCAGGCGTTGTCAGTCGGTAAAATTCCTTTATAATCTTATTCATAATAAAATCGATTGCCCAGATTTGCTAGAGCAACTAAGTTTTCTAGTACCACGCGCTGAGATGAGGAATCATGCAACTTTTTATTTGCCAAGGGCTTGCACAAACTTATTGTTAAAGTCCCCAGTTTATTTTATGTGCAAGACATTTAATTCTATCTGTAACACTTGCGATATAAACGATTGCTCGGTCAAAATGTTATGTATGAGTATAGTAAACCATGATCGTAATTGATGCCTCTCTTGCTTTAAGTTACATGTCTTAGGTTAAGTATATTCATTTAACTCCTACACTTTACCGAACTATTGTATTTTTCTTCTTTTTTTTTGTTTTTTGTTCTTTTGATGTTATTGAGTTTTTTATATTTATATTATGTACTATTTCAATGTAATTTAGCTCTATAAATGGAATTACTTCTGTTGGGCTAATAAATTATTATTATTATTATTATTATTATTATTATTATTAAACAAAAAATCCAGATCATNTTATTATTCTCTATAAATATAAATGGATTGTTTTGGATCTTTTACAAAGGAAATTCTTGGGACGAACTTAAAAAACAAGGCTACTGATTAATACACGTAAATAACTGATTACAAACTATTGACAATAAATTTTGAAAAAACGCACTATATGCCTTTCAGTTTCAATGAATCCAGTGCACCTCCATTTATGAGTAATTGCTTAACAATAAAAAGTGTAGGGTCAAGATATCAGATTTCATTCAAAGCTAAATATTTAGACTCACATTTAAGAGGGGATGCACATATAATTACTTAATACAGAAACTGCAAACTGTCATTTATAAATTTAAATACATATCTTAAAACTGTAATCAATGTCCAACATTTGAAAATACTATATCAAGCCCTGATCGAAAGTCATCTAAATTATTGTATTCTTGGTTGGGGCAGTGTAGCTAAAACACATTTAGCTCGTTTGGAAACACTACAGAAAATATTTTTTTAAATAATTTTTAATAAAGATTTCCTGTATCCATCGGATCGTTTGTATGCAGATGCTGGGCTATTTGATATTAGGCAATTATTGTATTTCTATAACATAAATATCAAATACCATTTTACAAATTCTGAAATTTGCTTATTGTTAGCGATTCATGAGTATAACACCAACTCCAACGTACCTTCTATGTCAAAAACCATCGGTCAAAAATTATATAGGTACTTACTTATTTAGCTCCGAAGATTTATCACATTGCCAACTGGTGTTAAAATGATTACGAGTATTGAAAAAAAACGTTAAAAAAAATATATATTTGATATGCTCAAAAAAGAATTTGTGATATATTTGAGTTTATACTCACAATCAGCTGATTAGTTAATGCACAAATACTTTTTTATTATTGATAAATGTAAAAAAATATTGTTTTTGTTGAACATTTGAACCTTTTAATCTACAAATTGTTTGTCTGACGTTTAATGTAATACATTTCAATTAAACAACGGAAAATTGTACATGATCTACGTTTATTGTTATGAAATTGATAGGTAAACAATTTTGTTTGTCCATATAGATATCTTGTTTTCTCATGTTTATATTATTGTTTTTTTTTTTATTTTATTTTTGGTAGTT
>NW_019417164.1:99694-130239 GCF_000390285.2 Anoplophora glabripennis | reverse complement strand
TTACAGATGGTTTATTGATTGTTGAAAATGTCAAAGGGAGGAGACAAAATAAATTGGTAAGATTCTATATATTTACTGTTTTATAACATTTTATTTAGCTTTCTACTTTCTACTTAACAAATCAAGAAACTAATTCTTCGAAAGGATGGTCATGTGATGCTATTTGTTGTCTTCATCTGTTAAAACGATTTCATCAACTGATTTCTAAATATACAGAGTCGGGCTTTCCACAAATTAGAAGTGGATCTTATTTGTGGAAGGGCGAAATGGACGGTGACTATTAGACGCCTTCATTATAGCAGCCATCTTTCTCTATCGCACGGATTTCTATGACTTTCTTTATCGCTCTCACGTAACGGCCGATGAACTATGGGGACTTTCCGACCCTGTAGTATTGGTACTAATAGGCGAGCAGTGCACCCCTAAAAAATCGCACAAAAAACAAGTGGACTGACCATGGGGGGGGGGGCAGGATGAAACCTTTTCTAATCACTATATTATGTTGTTGGGAACAAAAAACCTTGCAAAATTGTAAAATCTTAAAAAATTGATATGAAAACACATTGGTTATGTATTTTGGGCAAAAAAGCACTTTTTAACACTTGTTATTTTTTTGAAAAAAGCTTTGCTTTCGAGCTACGAGCGATTTAAGATCGAAAAATAACCAAAAGTCGCCATTTTCAATTTATGTTTTCTCGTATTGTACTGGAGCTTTTTGAATTTTTCTTGTTCGAGGTTACTCACCGAAAGTTATATTTTCATGTTATATATTTTTCAGCCCTGCGACTTTTTTTTTTCCCCATAAGATACGCGACCGTAAACTCGTGAAATTCACCGATTCACCACGTGCCAATCCATGAGCGAGCGAGCCTGCGAAAATATCGATTCGTAAACTATTGATTCAGCAACTGTATACTTTTTAATTAATGGTAATATCATATACTATTATCTAAGATTACCAATACAAACCTGACATTTAAATGAAAAATAAATAAATTTAATTTTGTTACAAGAAATGCATATTATAATATATGTAGTTATTTATTCATAAAAAAAATACTATTGTACTCGAATATAAACTTGTATAAATATTATATGAAAAAATACATACAGATATTCAAACAAAATTTAAACTTTGGTGCTTTGGTGAGCCTTCACCTACGATGTTCATTTGTTGTGACTTGTTTAAACAAGCACAGCGGCTTAAACTGTGACGATTCGTGAATCGCGCAATTAAGTATAAATGCTCGCCTGAAGATGTATCGAATTGGATGAAACTTGGTGAAAAAGCATTTAAGGGATGCTGAATGAGAACATGTTATCTATTTTTTGGAAAAAAAATCGCTAATACCAATCAGCTGTTTTAATGGCAAAACACGCGTCCCAGTTGGCCGTGTATTGCATTAATAAAAACAGCAGTATCACAGTTAGATAGGTTTTTTTTACTCTACATTATAAAAAATAAATTTTTTTGAAATAGGCCAAAACAAAGAAGTTAGAAGTGTATCACATTTAAGCGCGATACCATGTATATTATTTTTGCAATGCTTCTGTGAATTTTTCTCGAATTATTTATCGATTTGTTTTTGTTTTTAATTAGAGATGTGCAGCGGACATGTCAGCTGGACATGTCCATCGGAAAAGTGGATATATGTCCTGAGGACACTTTTCAAGATTGAAAAGTTGTATGCGCATGCGCGGAATTATTTGTTGCATTCATAATTCCCGCAAAAAAATTTTGAGGTTGCGGTGTAAGGTTGAGGTTGGTTTTGTATTCTGCCGGCCCTTTGAAAGTGAACGATTTATTTTTCTAATGTGATGTGAATAGAAAATGAATGAGGATATGTGGCAGGAAATTTAATTAAACTTTGATACACAAATTACTCATTAGAAAGGGATTACACTCATCTTGTGTTTATTTGTGTAATTCAATTTGGAATAATAAAATAGAAAGGGAAAGTTTCAAATGAAGTATGTTTTTTGGAATCTTTTTTTATTTATAAAGTACAATAAACTTTCAATACAATACAATTAAATATTTATATTTTACATCACAGCGCATATAACAATCTTATGCATTTTGATATATTGTGACATTTTTAATATTTTTCATTTTAAAATTAACGTTTCCATAATTTCAGTATATTTTTTATAATATTTTTGGCTGCAATAACATCGTATCACAGTATAATACTACATACATATGTCAAATTGTATTATACTTTCATAAATACGATCACTTTAAATCGCTTGTCTTATAAGGACATTTGTATTCACCGAAGTGCATCATAGTAGTATGCTACTTATGCATGTAACTAAATCATATTTAAACTTTTCCACGTGTGTCTCGTCGTGATCACATTTTGTAGATAATTTGAAATATGTAAAAGTTCTTTGCAAAAAAAACAGTGCATGCTTCTACTCCATGTCGATCACTTGATGCCCTCGAAGGAAGTGCGGAGGTTCTGGTTCCATAATCTTCTTTTCAATAGCTTTTCTCCTGCTTTTGCTATTTTCTGTTCTAATTCTCAAGCACTCATACTTTCTTTTGGTCACAAATTTTCCTGTCTCTACCGACTCTGTTCTTCATCCTACATTTTATAGGTTAAAGCAATCAGCTGTGCGAGCGATCGTGTAGTATAATGTCACAGATTAGAAAATACATAATATATAATATACATGACAAGGACTGCCAACTTACAAAAAATAATAAACTTGGTATACTCGTGCACTGTTGCCAAGTTTCTGTTGCAACTTATCTCAGTCTACTTCACATACTTCTATACATATACCAAGCACTGCATATCTTTTAACGTTAATGACCGTGTTCCCAAAAAGAGGGGATAAAAAGTGTATATGTTGCACTTTGTCAATTTTGCGCAAGCCCGAAAATTTAGCCGATTATTTCAAATGAAATTTAATAACTGATGTACTATTAACAGAGCAAAATTACCAGTTATTATTTTGTATAACTAATTGTACAACTTGTTAATTGTAATTTATGAGAATATTAGATAGTGAATGTAAAATAAAATGGGTACAATAAAACTGAATCGAGGAGAGTAAAAGTGGTTTATTTATATAAAATAGCAAACATTTTTTGAAATTTAAAATCAATACACAAAAATTCATATAAAAATACACATTATGTACAAATATACATAAAAATGATAACGAGTTATCTACCTTAACTAACACATATAAATAATAATAAAAATAAATCATATCAATCATATTAACCTAAGTGTTTCGTGATTCACTGTACCAGATTCAATTTGATTTTCTAATATATGCTAAATATCAAGTCTTATTTTATTAAATATACAATGCAAACCTAGTCAAGATCTTAGAACACATTGAAGCAGTGCCGATTTTAGATATAAATTGTCCCTCGGTATTATTTTTCAAATAAAATAGCTGATCCAGTTTGTGATCCAAATACATCCAGGTACATTAAGTGTCGTTTCTTTATTTGAACATGATCACTTAGAAACCATGTTTGACCTTTCGCTGTATGTAGATGTGGTATCATATATAGCGGGCTTTGTAACTTCACAGGTTATAAAAATAATTTCTTGTGACATTTACAAAAAATATATAAAGGGGAAACTACTCGTCTCCTTTTAATATATAACAGTAAGAGTTCACTATGAAATGCGAAGTCTCATGCATTAGCAAAATGTGGAATTTCTAGTTACTGACTGGACACGTAAAAATTTGCTTTAGCAATGTATTGCATCAATACATTACCCTTAATTAATAAAAATCCTCAATCAATAAAACCTTAAGTATCCATAGGGTGTAAAAATATACATTTTTACTTATAAACAAATTTTGTCTTCTTTTTTATTTTTTGCTAGATTCATCGCTTCGTGTTAGTTTGTTCCTCTTTTCTTCAAGTCTTCTGCCACTACTTGGTCCTTGGTCCCATGTTTTTCATGGGTCCGCCTTGTTTCATTTCCTTTTTTTTTTTGTTTGTTTACCAAATCATTTTCAGCTGTCTTTCTATTCAAATTCATAAACTATCTTCGGAAATGTCAATGACGTTAACCGACAAACCGACCAATGGGAAAATGAATCATAACGCGTGCGTATAATACACAAAGTGCAACACCCCCACTTTTTGGCTTCAATTCCCTTTCAAAATGCTTTGTATATGTATAGAAGTATGTGGTCTACTTACATTTTAGTCAGAAAGAATATTTTTTGTTGCATTGACAACAATGATATAACAAGGTTCAGTTTTAGTCTGTTATTGTCAAAACTGTGAGGTTTAAAAAAAAACGGAAAATAAGCATATTTTTTTTTTATTGGTTTTCCATCAAACTCATTAGTGATGTTATTTTTGATTCATTGCATTAATGGGGTAGTTTCCTTCGACCACAAAGAAAGTGTTTTTAAAAATATATATGTGACGGTCCACGTCAAGTCGATCAAGCCTGTGCCCAAAATTTGAGAGCATCTACGAAGATGGTTTTCGGCTTAAAAAATTCGTCTTTCCAAGTACTTTAAGATGCTAATTGGCAGAATTGCAAAATCCAAGATGGCGGACATAATAAGGCGCCTAGAAGTATGAGAAAAATAAAGAATCGTCCGATAAACTTCTCACAGTAATCAGATTAACCACAAATTCATACCCAAATAGTCTGCACAGGTGCCCTTGACATAGTTGGACATGAGTATAGAGTTATTTTTCAAAAAATCAATATGGCGAATTTCATATAGTGACTTGTAAGGCTAAAAAGCCTGAAATCGTCATTCAAAGGGAATTTGAAATTTTATTTTATGTGTATATTGAAACTAACTGGAAAATTAGGAAAATCACTAAATGTTGGCGTACCCATGGGATGGCATAACTGTTAGCGATTTTTGCAATAGATATACAGGATAAAGGGTCTGTGTAATTGTTGAGGTTGGCCACAGGTTTAGAAGTTAGGCTGGTAGCTGGCTTTATGCCACCAGGTCTAGGCACATTCTCTTAAACCCTTCTTTGGAAGAGGCAATTATTTATGGGTAATTTGTCAAATCTGATGGCGCTGATCACAATTCTCCCCAGATGCTGACGGCCTACAAACAAAATTTATANGGTAGTTTCTAGCCCATTTTTAGTAATTGTGGCCTCATCTCTAATTAAAATTTCACTTAAAAATTAGGATTATTTAAATATTCTCTCTCCAGCCGATAACAAAACTTCAAATGTCTTTCGTCATCTCCCAATTCCAAAGTATGAACAAAATTTGCGTTAAAAGCTTTTATTTTATTTTTTGCCAGGCACCTTCTGATACTTTCTCTAGAGATATTAAGAATTAAACTAGCCCGGGGATTATTATTAAATTATTGTAAAATTTTATTATTATTTCTCAAAATTGTACGACGGTCAGCTTTAAGTAATTTGTTTGAAACACAACCTGTTTCATTGAAAACTTTATTAATATACTGTACACTACTCCAACTTACTCGTCTGTCTGGGTGCCTAGTATTAAATTCTGTTGCAGAATTTTTTACCGAACGCACATTATCGCCAACAAGTCGTACAATTTCTATTATGTCTCTTAATGGTATATTTTCCATGGTTATTAACACGAGATAAACTTTACTACATACTAATTTGTGACTTTTGACAATTAGCTAACTACCTCATTTTTTGTTTTGCTTCATGGACTTCAATAACAAATTAATGAAAAAAAGTAGACTTGTGAATTTTTGATTTGTTTTGTAACCCAATCAAAAATCGTTATTATTTAAATAAATTTTTGTTAAAATTTGGTTTTGGTCCGTTTTGAGGGATTCTGAATCCAGTGAAGTAAATATATTTTTGAGATTAAATATTGTTATATTTGAAAAAATATAAATTAAATTTGGAATTACAAAAAACGACAAGTGCTTATCGTTGCCCAACTTATTTGTAATTTAATCAACTGCAATACTGAAGTGAATCACCCTGTATTATGGGTACGAATAAATTTTGCCTGGTTGTGTGGTATGTCACGTGACAGAGTGACAGAAGAGGGATCACTGTTTTAAAATGCAGAGTGCGTAACCAATTACGAATAATTTTCTTTTATTATTATTTAATTTTTTTTGAACGCTATTATTGCATTTATTCATTTTTCCAACAAAAAATAAACGTAAATTTGTCAAAAGATTACCAACGTTTTCGACTTTTTTGCACTTTTGTACTGAGTGTACCGAGGGGCGATCCGCTAAGGAAAAAACGTACGAAGATTACAAAATTTCTTAAATGTTTTGTAATGTATCTACAGATTTCAATATCGATTAAAAAAAATTACAAATTCCATATAAATAATCAAGATTACAATATCTTTCAACAGATTACAAAACATTTCAGGAGATTTCAGAATTATTTTAGTAGATTTCAATGATTATTATTTAAGATTTCAATAGGATTATTAGAAATTAAAAGAAGATTTCAAAATTTCTTAATAAGATTTCAAGGAATACGGGAAGATTACAATAAGTTTTGAATGTCCATTTGAACAAAAATAATTGAATTAACTTCAACTCATTCATTTCATTCATTAACAGTAGTGCTTTGATTAAGAATTTCCAATATCATTTTTACGCAAAAAATGTAACATTCTGATTAAGTTTTTGTTCGAATGAACGTTAAAAACTTTTTGTCACGACAAAAATGATAACGCCATTTTGAAAGTAAGTAAGTATATATTTTTATTGAAAGATAAAAATATAATAATCCAATAAACTAATAAAAATAAAAAAATAGAATTATCATAAAATAAACATTTTCCCAAAAAATAAATAATAAGAAATATATTAAGCTTTTATTAACACTTGTATTTAATACTTTACCTGTATACAGCGTATTTAAAAAAGACGCGGCAATATTTAAGGGGGTAATTTCCCAGGTCATTTTATAAAAAAAGTTCCTATAAACATACGTCCGCAAACGCTTCGTTACCGATCTACATAATGTTGAAATTTCATTAAAAAAAGTAAAAACTAAATTTCTCCAAAACCGCTTGATATTATAATGAAATTTTAGGCCTGTCAATAGCTATGGCAGACGCGTACTTTGCAATACAAAATGATTTTTTAGTCTTACCAGTGACGCGCGTATTGGCACGTCACTAGCTATTTTTAAAGAAAAAAATAGGACGCGCTGGTTTTTCTAAAAATAAAAATTTTTAATTCCTTGTTCAATTATGAAGAAGAAAGATCAGATTATACACACCGTACGTCACACCGTTATTGAGTAAAAAAATAAAAAACATGTTATTGCGCACCTAAAACCAATGTTGTTTTAATTTAGAAATTCAAATTATTGCACAAAGAAATTCAAATTATCAAACTTGATTTATTTTTGAAGTGTGGTATTGTTGTTTGTAGTAGGTAATAATAAGGCGCTGCGTTTTGGAGAAATTTAATTTTTACTGTTTTTAATGAAATTTCACATTCTATAGATCGGTAACGAAGCGTTTGCGGACCTATGTTTATAGGACCTTTTTTTATAAACTGACCTGGACAATCACTCCCTTAAATATTGCCGCGTCTTTTTTAAACACACTGTATAGGTACAAGTAAAGTATTAAATGCGAGTATTAATAAAAGCTTAATATATTTTTTATTTATTAGTTTTTGGGAAAATACTTACCTACTATCAAAATAGCATTATCATTTTTGTTATGACAAAAAGTTTTTAACGTTCATTTGAACAAAAACTTTATCAGAATGTTACAATTTTTGCCCAAAAAATGCCTGATACTGGAAATTTTTAATCAAAGTACTACTGTTAATGAATGACGTTTGAAGTTAATTCAATTATTTTTGTTTAAATGGATATTCAAAACTTATTGTAATCTTCCCGTATTCCTTGAAAACTTATTAAGAAATTTTGAAATCTTCTTTTAATTTGTAATAATCCTATTGAAATCTTAAGTAATCATTGAAATCTACTAAAATAACTCTGAAATCTCCTGAAATGTTTTGTAATATGTTGAAAGATATTGTAATCTTGATTATTTATACGAAATTTGTAATCTTTTTTGAATTGATATTGAAATCTGCAGATACATTACAAGAGATTTCAGAAATTTTGTAATCTTCGTATGTTTTTTCCTTGGCGGATTACCTTTCGGAACACACAAATCACACCATATAGGTTTCTGTCGAGGTTTCTGTGGCATCCTTTGGAAAATGAGGTAGGGGGGGCGTTGTATAACGACTACATCGACGAAATTCATTAACTGATTACATAGATTACAGCGAGGATTACAGATAAGATTACGTAGATTACAGATAGATTACATAGATTGCAGATAAGATTACGTAGATTACAGATAAAATTTCATAGATTTCAATTTCAAAGAGATTCTTAGATGATTACAAAATTTCAAAAAGATAATTATTAAAACGTCTTAATTACACGGAGATTGCAAAGATTTCAGAAACGATTACATAAAGATTCCAGGGCAAACGTACGAAGAATACATCAGCGGATCACCCCTCGGAGTGTACGTACACTTAGAATATTTTTACCATTCATTATTCGAATTGATAATATAAGATGAAAATATACTCAGAGCGCACACTATTTGCAGAAATATTATGCCAGTAGCTTATAGACACACTATTAAATAAATTAGCCCCAAATAGTGAGTTATTATTTTATTTCAATAGTATTTTAACACCTATATCAGCGGGCAAATTGATTACATCAACGTTTACCATTCAGACATGATCCCCTATACAATTTCATTTAATCTAGTTTCGAATATCTGTAATCATTAAAATTCACTACACAACAACTAATAGCTGGTGGATTTCCGAGTTGATACGCTTTTGGTACTTTTGACATCTGTGGTGTCGATTGCTTGCACAATTTCGTTGGTATCGCCCACGTTGAATACATCCCACCTCCCCATAGCGTTATGGATCGAATCAAACTCCTTGTTAATGAAAGACTGAAACTTTGTGCAATGCTCAGCTAGCTGTGTTTCTAGATAATTCATTTGCGTCTTCACCATTTTGAACAACTCTTTCTTCAAGTTATCCTCGAAATTGTTATTATTTTTTCCTTCAGGATTTGTTATCTCAGCTTTACGATTGTCACAAAAATCACTACCGTTAATTGTGGTCAATGAATGGCCATCGTGTAAACTTTCAACGATTACTGGCCCTTTCTCAAAAGAGATTTTGTTGACTGAAGAGTTGTGGACCTGAGCACAAATGAGATACTTTAGAGGATCTCGAATATCATAGATACAAATACATCCGTCTTCCAAACCAGCAGCTATATAAAAATCGTCTGGACTTATGTCCACAGACGTAACCGCTTGGTGAATGCTCATTTTGAACAAACAGTCAGAAGAAGAGTTGTCTAGGACGCATATTTTATTGTCCATTCCTGTGGTCACCATCATCTTTTGACTGCGGGAGAAGCCAATTCCTGTCACTGACGATGAATGTTTTTGATAACTACTCAGTTTTTCTTCTTTATCTGTGTCCCATAGAGTTACACATCCATTTTCACTACCTACGGCGATGAGATTTGGTATCGATGGGTGATATTTGATGATAGTTGACGTTTCACTCTGAAATTCTTTTATGAACCCGTTCATTCCTTCGTGTTCCACAAATATGCTTAACACATTTTCACCTAATATAGCGAGTTGCTCATCTCGATAGTTGTACTCTAAGAATTTTATAAATCCAGGTAAACAGGCGATTTTGCTGTTAATATTTCTATTTTTCGTGTCGTAAATCACTATTTCTCCTAATTTATTAGCTAGCGCTATATTCCTCTTTGTATGGTTTTTGAAAGTCACAGCTGTTACGTCTTTTAAAGCATTGATGGTGTGGACCAAATTGATATTCCTTTTGTCTTTGGACGACACAATCTGCGGTTGGCTGTCTTCAGGAAGCAGAGCGATGTAGCTGTTGTCGTGACACCAAGAAACGCTTATGATCTTTGGGTCGGGCCCATGACTCTTTTTTGGGTTGAACGTTGCTATCTGTTCTAGCTGATTGTCTGACCACGTATGCAATTTCAGGACTGACCCCACGGAGGCAAACATATTCACAGGATACTTTAAATTTTTTGACACTGCTTTACGTATCTGTCAAGTTTATTCTGACTCACAAAACATGCACTATATCTTAGCGTCATAAGCAGTCAGAGTGTAAACAATTTTTTCTTCCAAATCTAGTTCAGTCTATTTGCAGACTAAGAAGCAATCAGGCCTTAACACCGACACATAAAAATAAATAGAAACTTTTTGTACTGAGTACTTATGGTACGTAGAGATTATTGTAAATGTAAGAAATCGGCAGATTCAAAAGTACTGGAATGCGTACTAGAAAATTAGAATTATGTTTACGTAACATAACGTTGATGTCAACAGAAAACTATATAGTATATATTTTCATAAAAAAAAAGCGAGTAGTGAGATTTTATTTTTCAGTGCTATTCAGGCACGCTCAAAAAAAATATTGACACTTATTAACAACAGTTGGGTAATAGACGTAGTGAAGGAATGCATTGACAGATTAAATTACCGACATTTGGGAACCAATTAAGTTCAATAATACTTTTTTTTGGGCTGTTGAATTATCTATATAGGGCGATTTAAAATAGTGTTCCCGTGTTTTAAAAACGTATAGTACATCAAATATATTAGTTATTTGCTTAACTAGACAGTAAAGTACAAGTTTTAATGGCCGCGGCTGATATTTAAGAGACGAGGCGCAGCCGAGTCTATTAAAGCAGCCAAGACATTAAACCTACTTTACCGCTTAGTAAATACATTAAAGCTATTTATTTTATATTATTAAATCTGTATGATACTTCTTTCATGAATAATAATAATTTCATCAGGTTGACTCTAGTTGCTATGATACGAGCGTTATTAAGTAAATAATTTAGGTACACAGTATTCACCATATTATTCCTATTTATATCCATAAAAATAACTATTTATTATTTGAGATGGAAGAATTCACATTAACTGCGCCAGAAATTTTATTGAATTAGCAAAGCAAATAGAGTGTAATTTATTATCAGTAGATATATCAGCAAACATATAAAAAATGTATGATTACCGGGCTGAGAATAATAGTCTATTTCAGAAAATGTACTATTGGTATATTTTTCTGAATTAAGCAAAAGTATGAAATCTTCTTCATTATGGTCAATACATGCGATGCTCAGAGCTACTTTGAATGTTTACGACAACATCGATATTGGGAAGCATTTAAAATTAACAGCATTGTTGAAACGGTAATCGGATGGATATCTTGCTAAAAAATATTACGCGTTTTAGAAAATGAACAAATTAACAAATTTGGAGGCCCCTTATAAGTATTTAGGTACAAAGGTAATTATAAACAAAATATTTTGTAAACGAAGAATACTGATTATTATTATTTTAGGACCATGTCTGGACCGTGTCGATGTGACGAATTAGGTACTTCAATTTAAAATTGGAGATAATGAAGATGTGGGAAATATATTGCTGATCTCTCTGTCAACTACAAAAACAAAGAAAAAAGATCCTTTATTGTAAGCGAATATTTAGACATAATATCGGAAATATAGTACCGTAAGATTTTCCACAAACAGATAGTAATAGATTTTTTTTTAATATTCAAATGGTAAAGCATATAACCAATCAATAGGAATTAATACATTTGGTAAAATGCCAAAACAAGTTGCTGTGTTTCTCAAATTGAAGGATGCTCACGAATATACCGGACATTGATGCATGGTGGATGGAAATCTTCTGAAGGCTACATTGAGTAATCCATTCCATAACTCATTCCATCAGTTGCTAGCAAAAAAATTTCCTGATTTTTTAAATAAATTCAACTACTTTGGATGATTCAATAGTTCATAAACCATCTTCTAGTGAAAACACTTCAACCTATATAGACGAAGTAAATGTTTCAAAACAAACAGGACAACGGATATCCCTAACAGGCTGTTCTAATCACACTATAAATGTTTACAATAAATAAAATTAATTTCATTAAAAACAAATTTTTTAAGTTAGCTGCAGTAAAAATCATTCTAATGCCTAGACAGTAAATGAGACACTAGCGCCTGACAACTGTTACTTAAAACATGACGGACACAAATTCTGGTAGCTCTCAACTATTTCATGAATTTCGGTAATTTGTGACAGAATTAAGAAATGACAGATAATCTCAGAAAAGGTGCCTCAAAAAGAAGCAAATTAAATTGTGATACCGTGAGCGGCAAAAGTATGGAATATATTTATTTAAAAATCAGATGTTCGTTAATTGAAAAATCGCTGGGACCCGTCGAATTATATTTTTAGTTGCGCATTTTCTGAAGCAATTTTCATTTATACATGATGGCCCAAAAAAAAGTTATGAAATCAAGGCCAACTTTTTTTAATGGAAACCCCACTTTTTTGTATTTTTATTCAATTCTCCATGGAATTCTGATCATTTTTTATGTAACATAACCTATACCTATCTTTAACAGTTTTCGAGATAATGGCGTCTGAATATAGAATATGGAAAATTTGCAAAAATTACCCTGAGATTTACCCTGCTGGCTTTAAAATAAAACCGCGTTTACTTTTCCATCTTAGATTTGTGTGGTTTACAGAAAGTTGCTTCAAATCTGAAAAATCCATAAAAAATAAATGTTTCGGTGATTTAAGTATTTTGATCATTAGGACGCAATGACTTGAATGTAAAGAATATAAGTGAGGTATTTAGGTATAATTTCATTAAAAACGCATAATTTTATTGTATAAAATATGATTTTGTTAAATGTCACTATTTAAATTACAAGCTAGGTTATTTTGCAAATTTTTAGTACCGTTTCATGTTTTTTTTGTAAAGAACAAAAAACTTAAAAAACTCTCCAGAAAAACACGCATTGTAGCCGTCGTCAAGCAACTAAATATTAAATAGGTAACGTCAAAATCAGTTGAAACTGATGTACCTTGTTCACTACTACTATTTTTTATTATTTAGGACAGTGCTATTACTTAAGTAGATGGCGCATCTAACAGAAACGTAGCGGATAGAAATTCTAATTTATTTGAGACACGGTGACAAAGTCAGAACACAACAAGAAATGTGTGATATATTTAATAACAAGTATCCATATCATCCAATAAATCAAGCCACTGTAAGCAAAGAAATTTCGAGATTCTGGTCACATAAAATATGTCCATACAGGTAGTATGAAAATAGACGAGGACATTAAGTTAAATATCTTATTGCAGCTGCAAGAAAATCCTCATAGCCGAGCAGAAATATTGCTGGGGGAAAAAATATCAGTTTTGCGTATTTTGAAAAAAGAGAAATATCACCCGTACAAAATTCATTTAATACAAGAACTCAACGAAGACGATCCTGATCGCCGCACCCAATTTTATGAAACCATTTCAACATTATCCGATCGCAACCCATAGTTTCATCGGCAAGTCCTTTTCTCAGACGAGGCAACTTTCTGTTTGAATGGTATTGTTAACCGCCAAAACTGCAGGTATTGGAGTCAAAACAATCATCATTGGATGACTGAAGCACATACTCAGTACCCACAGAAATTGAATGTGTGGGCAGGCATAATTAATTATCAAGTTCCTGCCTCTTTTTTCTTCGAAGAAAGATATTTGGCCTTCCTTCAGTTTGATCTAATTCCCGCCCCAATTCAAATTTTTCCAAACGCAAATGAGCCTGACATGCCAAGCGATACCTTGTATTTTCAACAGGATGGCGCGCCACCTCATTTTACTCGTCAAGTCCGAGCTTATTTAGACGAATGTTTTCCTGGGCGTTGGATTGGAAGAAAGGGACCAATAGAGTGGCCTCCGAGATCACCCGATCTCACTCCTTTGGACTGGGGGTTATTTAAAATCCAAAGTTTATGTAAATCCACAGCAAAACATAGAGGACTTAAAAACCCGAATCAGTCAGGAAATTAGCAATATTAACAGAAACGTATTAAATAATGTTCAAGATGAGTTTGTACATAGGCTTGGGTATTGTCAAGATATCAGTAGATGGCAATTTGAACATTTAATTTAACTCTTGTTTGTTTGGATTAGTTTATAATCTTGAATTTTTTGCAAATTTTTCTTACAGTAGCTTGAATGATTGTTTGATTTGGATATTTGTTATTAAATATTTCACATTATTCTTGCTGTGTTCTGGCTTTGTCAGTTTGTACCAAATAAATTAAAATTAATAATTAAATTCATGTCCGCGTTTTTTCAAGTGTAACCCCCTTCCGCACAAGCCTTTGGCTTTTGGATTTAGGGGTTGTCTCATTTCTGTGGTGTGTTTTATGTTTTATTAGCTGCGCTTAAATATTTGAAAAACACAAAATGTATTTAGCAGAAAGTACGCCAGTTCCAACTGACTTTGACGTTACAGTCTTTACGTATCGAGAGTAATTTTTGAAAATTTTCCATAATCTATATTTAGACGTCATTATCTCGAAAACGGTTAAAGATAGGTATAGGTTCTAGGAAAACACCAAAATTATAAGAAATTTTGTTGTGATAACAAAGAAATAAAGAAAATAAAAAACAATTGACTGTTGCGTTTCGAAGGCATAAACTAAACCTTAGCTTTTTAAATGGAACAGCCTATATATTTGTCTCATATTGGAATCTCCGTTTTCTGATTACTGTGATATTTACATACACTTGAGTTTTCAGTTTGCACAATATTTGGATTTATTTACTGATCCTCCATAATGAAAACAATCAAGATTGTCATGGAACCAGTGAATTTTTATACTTTATTGCTATTAACTTCGTTAAACAGATCTTTAAATACTTGTTATGCAAGAATACTACCCTATAAATCTTTTATAATAAACTTTGTCACGATTTACACAAAGAACAGTATATTTAAATTTTTATTTGAATGGATAATTTTATGATCAGTAAGAGGTCCTACTTTGACCTCCATGTCATTTTTTCTATGGGAGTTTTTTAAAGAAAAGGTAAAAAGAGAATGATCGAATTATATGGTATAGGGGACAAAATATTGAAATATTATCGGTAAGGTAGATAACAGGACATTATAAAGAAAACTGCTTGGAATATATGTCCATTGCCAAGAACAGGAATAAGGAATAAAGCTCGGAATCCTTATTCACACACCATTAATAATAGATATTTTTGTTAATAAAGAATTACAGATTTGTTTAGTAAATTTAATATCGGTAAACATGGTTCCATGGTAATTTTGACTATGTACAGGATGTTTATAATTATTTAGTCAACTGTTTGCAGAATGATTGCTTAATCTGGAGCCGACTTTAGATCTAGCTGGGGAATTTAAACGGGAATACATTACAAAAAAAATTAAGCAATAAATTAACAATATTGGTTGATTAAAAAAACGCAGATATTCTGCTTAATTAAACATTTATTAAAAATAGTTTCATTTACAATTTAAACACTTTTTTTCTTAAAGAGGTATAAGAGGATAATACATTCTTACCATCGCTGTATTTAGCAACTGACATTTAAATATAGCTGTATTAATTAAAAAGTAAAAAAAAAATTGTATAAAAAGATAAATAGATCAAAAATAAAAATATGTAATGTGATAAAAAATTACATGACAATAGTGCTAAAAATAGTAGTATACAGGGTGTTAGTAAATAAGTGCGACAAATTTCAGGGGGTGATTCTACATGAGAAAATAATGGCAGCTTGCTTATAAACGTATGTCCGCAAATAATTCGTTTTCCGAGATTTCCCCCCGAAACGGGGTGTCAAAGTTTTTCTTAAAAACTGACAATTTAATTTATTGCTTTGAAACCGGTCGAGATGTGCAAATGAAATTTGGTGGGTTTTAAGAAGTAGTTATCGCGCATTTTTTTGACACGCAATTAAGAATTTTATGTTCATCATTGGCGAGCGTACGGGTAATTAAAGAAAAAAATGGTACGCCACTGAGATATTACAAATTAAAAATAAATGCAGACGTAGCATGCTGACCAGAAACAAGGTCTGTTTTTAGGAAAAATTTATTATTAATAGAAATATGAGTTGTTTGAAATATCTTAAATCATTTTTGAATTCCTCGTTCAATTTGTGACAAAAAATCTCTCTTGCCTTTTCTTTGTATGGGGCGCCGTTTTGATGCAAAAAAATAAAACATCTTAACGCGTATTTTTTATTTCTTTAATACACAATCAATGAGGCGAAGAGTTAAATCTTGTGTCACGTCTGAGGGAGGTAATTTTGAACATTTGTTGTAGCTTTGCGGCTTTTCAAAATTTTATTAGTGTTATTTTCTGTTATTGTTCTGGTTTAATGTTATTGTAGATATTAGATAGTTCTTGATAATGTGTTAAAGAAATAAAAAATACGCGTTAAGATGTTTTATTTTTTGCATGAAAACGGCGCCCCATACGAAGAAATGGCAAGAGAGATTTTTTGTCACAAATTGAACGAGGAATTAAAAAATTATTTTTAATTTGTAATATTTCAGTGGCGTACCATTTTTTTCTTTAAAAAAATTGAGATTATTACCCGTACGCGCGCCAATGATGAACATAAAATTCTTAATTGCATGACAAAAAATGCGCAATAACTACCTCTTAAAACCCACCAAATTTCATTTGCACATCTCGACCGGTTTCAGAGCAATAAATTAAATCGTCAGTTTTTAAGAAAAACTTTGACACCCCGTATCTCGGAAAAGGAATCATTTGCGGACACACGTTTATAAGCAAACCGCCATTATTTTCTCATGTAGAATCACCCCCTGAAATTTGTCGCACTTATTTACTAACACCCTGTATAGTTGTTAAGTACTAAAGATTTGATGTTAAATATTACATATATTGCAGTTAAACTTCAAATTATTATTATATAGGTATTTGCTATAATTAATATGCCTCAATAGAATATTTTCAGTGGATAAAACTGTTCTGTGTTTATCATATGTTAAAAAACACGGAAATGAAGGAATAATAGTAAAATAATATGAAACAATAAAAAGAAATTTCAAACAGTGCAAACTAATCTGTATCAGTATCACTGTCTGCTTTCAAATTATTATTTTTAGGAAACCACTGTTGTCCTCCTCGTCTTCCTCTATAACCGCCACGTCCTCTACTATAGTTACCACGTTCATTGGGTCTATTTTGAGGTGCCCTTTGGCTTTGTTGTGGCCTACCAGTACCTCGGAAATGATAATTATCATAACGTCCACAATTGTAGTGTAAAAAATCTTCATAATTTGGAGAGTAAGATGTTCCTGGTGGATAAAAATCTGGTTGGAATTGTTGCCCTGAAGGAGGTAAATGCGATGGAGGATTATTTGGTAGGGGCTCAGTCTTTGACCCGTTCAAAACCACTTTAAGTTCATAACTATTTCTTACATCATTATTTCTGTTTGGCACGCCCATATCTGAAACGGTAAATAGTTATAGTATTTTCATACGATATGCAGAATATCTACAACTAAAAATAAGAGAAAAAGTTTATATGAATAGTGGCGCAAACATTTTTCCTAAAATAGCTACAACGCCTGAAAATATTTTACGGATATTTCTGAATTCATATTGACATAGATATCTAGGCATTATACAAGGTGTTAAAAAAAAAGTGTAAAATATTTAAGGAGGCAATAGTATGAACCAAAATAAGCAGAAAAGTCTCAATAAACATGGGTCCGCAAAGTAACGGTTGCGGAGATATGGAATGTTTTATGTTTTTTAGCCCCTTTTTTATTTTGCAAAAACGTTGAGTATTTTCTTATAATAGTTGGTTGATGTTTAGTGAAATAAACAGTACGTATTTGACAGTTGTTCTCAGTGCACAAGTTTTCTTTCGCTATGGCTGGTTACTCTAACGCAGAATTAACAGACATGCATTTCATGTATGGTCGTGCTAATGGGAACGCCACCGAAGCGCGACGTCTTTATGTTGACGCTTATCCAAATCGCCAGATTCCTTCACAACGCATGTTTGGAAGAATTCACCAAAGATTGCGTGATACCGGTTCCTTGAGCAAACAGTGCCATTTATCCGGAAGACCAAGGTCGGTATCCACTCCTAGAGCAGAAGAAGAAATTCTAGCACTGGTAGAGCAGAATCCAGGTACGAGTGTGCGGAGAATATCAGCCGAGGTAGGAATTAGTGGTCCTCTTGTTTGGAGAATCCTTCACGAGCAACTGCTTTATCCATACCATGTGCAACGAGTACAGGCCTTAAATCCAATAAATGATCATCAAGCACGTTTGGTTTTTTGCCGCTGGTTTCTACGTCATGATGCTGAAGACCCTCGTTTTCTTGCAAACATTCTTTTTACTGATGAGGCCGGGTTCACAAGAAATGGAGTGTTTAATTTTCACAATACGCATATTTGGGCCGACGAAAATCCTCATGCTCTAATAGAATCTGGACATCAGGCACGTTTTTCATTAAACATTTGGATGGGTATTGTAGGTGACAGGTTTCTAGGTCCTGTTGTTTTACCAAACCGATTAACAGGCGCTGCTTACCTCAACTTTCTGCAGAACACACTGTATGAGTTTTTGGAAGACATTCCTTTGAATCAGAGGCAACAAATGTGGTTCCAGCATGATGGTGCTCCAGCTCATTTTTCCATGGCCGTTAGAGAGCATTTACACCAAACTTTTCCACATAGATGGGTAGGAAGGGCCGGACCTGTTTTATGGCCTCCAAGATCGCCTGATCTGAACCCTCTAGATTTCTTTGTTTGGGGATATTTGAAGACATTAGTGTATGGTACTCCTGTAAATAGCCTGGAAGAGCTGCAGCTACGGATTAATCAAAAGTGTCAAGAAATCCAAACCAAGGAGGGTGTTTTCGAAAGAGTTCGAATATCGTTGAGACGAAGATGTCGTGCCTGCTTGGAAATGGACGGAGGGCACTTTGAACATCTTCTGTAACTTTGTTTTTTGTTTGTTAAAAGCTTCCTTTGTCGGTTTATTCCTAATAAAATAAAATGTTTGAAAAACGAATAGTGGTCCATATCTCCGCAACCGTTACTTTGCGGACCCATGTTTATTAAGACTTTTCTGCTTATTTTGGTTCATACTATTACCTCCTGAAATATTTTACACTCTTTTTTTAACACCCTGTAGACTATCGTGTTCCTATGACTTCATGGTGTAGCTGACAGTAATCTATTTATGTCGCTTTTTCTTCAAAAGCTTCTATGTTCCATATTTACCAAAACTGGGGAAGAGTGTGAATAGCTAATTCAGTTTGATCATAAAACTGATTCCTGAAGATAATCTAGTGCATACTTTTGTTAGATCTAGTAAATCCCAATTCTTATCTTCTATGACAAGCCTTCGACGATGTTGTTCTTCCAAAGCTTGTTGAATTGGTATTCATATGAACATTGATATCACGTATAAACTCAGGATTTCATCTGGATCTGTGAATTTCCATGATCTTGTCGATAAAATCTCCAGTGTTTTTAACTTGCCAGGTCACTTTTGGCTTGTGAATCTATGGAAGGCAATAAAGTTGAGGTGTTCTTGAATCTTTTAGATTAAGTTCGCTATGTAGTTCCTAAGGAACGTTGGAAGCACAGAAGCTATTTGTTTCTCAATTTTTAAGATTGGTCGCTTTTAATTTGCCCGGTTTGTAGTACAATTTCCACATTGATGATTTGTAAATTTGGTATTTCGTAATATTCTTACGGACTTAGCTCTTATTTCCTGGGAAAGACGCTAGCACTTGGTTTTCAGGTGATACTAATGATTCCCTGTGTAGCATATTATACTCAACTGTGTTTAAAAATGGTGTAAGCTATAGAAATAATCTAGAGCACTTTTGTAGTATAAAATTAACAAACATTATTTGAACGAATAGTAGAAGAGTAGTAAAAAATAACTGATGAAAATTGACAAGCATTTGATTCAAATCCTAAATATGTAGTATCTGCTTTGAAATTTCATTGGTTTTTTTCTTGAACGGTTTAGAAAACAATGAAAAAAAAAACTATTTTTGACCGCTCACCTTTAAGAGAAGAAACTTGGATTCCTTAGGAAGTATTTCTCTTCCCAACCTCATATACACTATTTAATAAAATATAAAATATTTCACGATAATTTCAGCACACCTTGTACGTAAGGGATTTTGATCTCAAAAAAGAAAATAAGAATACTTTATAGTAGGTACAATCAGATTCGTAGGGAGCAGAAAAAAATACTACCAATTTATTTTTAGAGAGGAACGTATTCCCGCACAGCTTTATCACTTAAAATAAAATATTTTTGTAATATTTTGCTGACTGCTACTGATTTTAATTCATAATACACAGA
Source organism: Anoplophora glabripennis (assembly GCF_000390285.2). Lineage (NCBI taxonomy): Eukaryota > Metazoa > Arthropoda > Insecta > Coleoptera > Cerambycidae > Anoplophora > Anoplophora glabripennis. The sequence goes on along the minus strand of NW_019417164.1, from coordinate 109,949 downwards.
TGCCTTTTCTTGAATTTCTCTCCTTAAACTACACATTTATGCAAAAACATTATTGCTTCGAAATTATCTAACTTAAATAAAACAAAGAAATTTAAAAATTTTCAGTGATAGTAAATAACATAAATAAGCTAATAATAGTATATTATTCAACGAGCGTATAATGATGGGTATTATTCACGAGGTGAAGAGTGGCCTAAATCACCGAGTGGATAATAGCCATTATACGGGAGTAGAATACTATACTTTATCCACGACTACTAAATATTTTTGTTGAAGTTTTTTTTGTTTTTAGTTCGTTTTTTAACACAATTTAACACAAAATATCAAAACACTGAGAAATCTATGCACACAAACAATAATGTTGACAGGTTTGAGTCAAATTTGTTTTGTTTTAAAAGCTACTTAGATTTATGAAATGTTTCGAAAAACATGGTATGTTAAGCAACAGATATACGACACGCACAAACGAAGTCGCTGATGGCTCAGTGTAGATGCTCCTTCCCTTCCAACCGCTGGTCCCGGGTTCGAATCTGGTCTAGGAAAATTCACTTTTTTAATTTTTTTTTNTCAGTTAATTATTTCTTGCATTTAGATATGTCACTCTTAAATGTCATTGGTTACTAACATAAAGCATTACTTTGTCCTATTGGAAAATAGCGAGTGATGCTGATTTTAGTTGTTTATTAAATATTAGCAGAGTAGTTGTTTTCCACAACATAGTTAAAATCGCTTCAAATATACTGTGACAAAAAAAAAACGCCTAGTAAAAGTATAATTTTTAACCAAATTTTCTACATGTGTTTATGATGTACAGAGTTCAAATTCAGTAATGGGTTGCCCCTCCATTTAAACGAATACATTCTGCGGTTCGAACGGGCATGCTTCTAATGAGGGGATCTATAGAGTCCTGAGAAAGGTCATCCCAAGCAATTTGTAGAGCATCATGCAGCTGTTGTAAGTTCATTGGAGAGTTTGAGAGCATTTCCAATCTTTGACCCGAGACATGTTCGATAGGCGAATGGTCAGGTGAACATGCGGGCCATGGGAAAATATTGATGTTAGCCTCTTCCAAGAACTGTAGTGTAACCGCTTCAATATGAAGGCGAGCGTTATCTTGTTGGAACGTGACATTATTTAACCCTCGAATGTATGGTACAGCAAACGGTTCCAGAACTTCATGAATGTATCTTTGGACATTCAATTGGCCTTGGAGAAATACTAGAGGAGTTCTGCTACTTATCCTAATTCCACCCCACACCATAAAACCTCTGGTAAGAGCTGTTTCCCGTTCTACGGCAAACTCCAAGAACCGTCTTTCTCCTCTTCGACGCCTGACTCGTTTACGACGGTCGCGGGCCCACAAGAAAAATTTGCTCGTGCATGGCACCATTTCAATCTAAGGGCACGACGATGTTTGGTTAGAGGGGGCATTAATCTTGGGTAAATGAATACGGCGATATAAGGAACGCATTGTGATTCTATGGCCTATCTCTCCTAAAAAAATATACTATCGATCTGGGTGTTGCGAGTATAATTCAATGCCGGTAGGGGCATATAGCCCTCGGAGTAGTTGTTTCTCGCAACACTGACAATTAAAACATTGTCTTCGCCCTCTGTGGGTGGCAGTCGTGCAACAAGTACCTGCAACATGGCAGGTCGCTTCCTAACTGTAACCATTTGAATGGCACAGTTGGGAGTCAGCACGACAGATGGTGCCGTTTGCGCTCCCGCGTACAATGTATTTCCTAGTCGTGACGATACGACGCAAAACAGCTGGTTCCTTCGTCGGTTGCCCCACCTATGACACACTGATGAGGACTAATAAGTCCGAAACCGATCTGTGCCTGGTGGGTTAAACTGATGACGAACGACCGTAGCTGTTGCACTAGGTGTTGCGAGTATAATTCAATGCTGGTAGGGGCATATAGCCCTCGGAGTAGTTGTTTCTCACAACACTGACAGTTAAAACATTGTCTTCGCCCTCTGTAGCTGGCAGTCGTGCAACAGGTACCTGCAATGTGGCAGGTCGCTTCCTAACTGTAGCCATTTGAATGGCACAGTTGGGAGTCAACACGACAGATGGAGCCATCTATAAAATTTATCAATTTTTGACCCAATAAATTGATGAAGAACTATACTAAGTTATAATGGCAAATGGAAAAATTATTTCTGGAACAACTATACACATAAAAATGAAAAATCGAATGTGTTACAAGTAAAAATATGAAATATACACTATATGTTACCTAACGACCCCAACACTAAATTGCTATAAGAAATCTAGCAGTATTGAAAAATATAGATTTAGGTATTAGCAGTGGTATTACCCCACAAATATGGCTGTTCCCTTAAAATTTGAAACAAAATATTTTACTTTTGGGAGAACAAACTAAGACAATATTCAATATTATTGTATATTCGAATGACGTCGGCATTGGCACGTCGTCAGTTTTCCCCCAGGTTACCCTGTAATACCTAAACATTAGCAATATGATCGCTACAAGAACATTCAAATTTATTACCAACCTGTACGGCAATATCCTGGATTGTAAGCATTTGGAGGATAATAATGCATGTCCGGACCAGGTACAGGCGTATATCTGTAAGGGTAATCTCCTAGAGAGCTATGAGGCCGCTGGTTTCCTGGATAATTTGAAGGATGGTTGATCCATGGATCGATACGAGAATGGCAGTGAGTACGTGGATGATTATATGGAGGATGATATGGTCTGGAATTATATTGATATCTTGGATCTGGGGGATGATTGGATGAATTTGGATATGATGGGGGTAGAGAATGGTCTCTGTATCGACTTTGTGAATAGTCTCTTACACCTTTCTCGTTGTTTTTGGTTTGGTACCCATAAGTTGCTAAAAAAATCACGTAATTCACTAGTCACAAAAGTTAAAGGATAGTAAAAAAATCCCAAAATTGTGGGTGATTTCCAAAGAGCTGTAACTTGAAGGGAAATGGTCGTAGAGAGAATAAAAGGAAATTGAATCTTCAAGTTTCTAGTTTTCGGATCTGGAGTTTAAAATTTTTTAGTGGCAGCGATTTTTGAGCAATCATAAGAAAACCAACTAACAACAATTTTCAAAATTATTACTTGTCTTTAAACAGGTTTATGGACTTCAATGTTTTTTTTGTAATTTCACCATAAAGCTCTTTTAGATAATTTAATTCCCTACAATTTGAGGGGTTCCGGAGCCCTGTACGATGATTTGTCGCTGAGTTACCGTCGATCAAAGCAAAAAAGTCATTTTGACTTTGGCAATCAATTACTCGGGAAATAATGATCGTACAGAAAATCCAAGTAGGGTATTGAAAACTGAAAAGTATTCTTTACAAGTTGCAATTATTGGTCTTTGATAAAAAAATTGGAAATGTTGGAAGAATTGTAAAAAATTATATTATATTTGAATAACTTTGCAAAATGGATAAACTAAGGATAATAGCTGTAACTTTTCAACCTCAAAATGTCCTAAAGAAACCCTGATAGTTTCAAAGCGTTGCTATTTTCTTTTCCTAGTGCCCGGAATATTTAAATTTGCTGAAATTTGTATTTGCTGAAAATCAATGTAACGGGCAATTTTTCGCTTTTTATTATTTTTTTTAAGTTGAAAATGTTTTTTTAGCAATAATCCAGATTTTCTTCAAAAATCATTAATTACATATTATAAAAAATGAATAAAAATAAAAAAAATTGTTAAAAAAAAATTTTTAACATCCACAATGCTTCACAACCGTCAAAAAAATGTTGGTTTAATGATTTTGACCACTGTAAATGCCTTAGTTTTAAATGTCACTTTAAAACTTAATTAAAAAAATCGTTTACATGTTTTCTTACCCAAAAACTCCAATCCGGAAATTCGATTTTTTTTTGGATATTAGAAAAATTCTTTTTAGTGACGAGCAAAAATTTGGAAAAATTTACTTTCTTCGTTAGTTTTCTTATGATTACTCCAAAATCGCTGACGTTAAAAAATTTTAAACTCCAGATCCGAAAACTAGAGACTGAAGCTTCAATTTCATTTTTTTATTCTCTCTACGACCATTTCCCTCCAAGTTACAGCTCTTTGAAAATCACCCAAAAATTTGGGATTTTTTTAATATCCCTTAATTTTTGTGACTAGTTTATGTTGTATAACTGTGGACAGAAAAATGTTTCCATTTAAAGCATTTAATCCAACATTCTATACAGGGTGTAAACAGTAGTAAGTACACTACAATGCAGTACATACAGTTTAGTAGAGTAGTTTAGTTTTTATTGTCCACGACTATAATTTGTAAAAATATCTTCCAAAGTATGGATTTTTTTATGAAGGTATAGGTATATTCCATAGAATTGTATTACTTAAAAAATGTTTATACTGAAAAAAATTCTGTTTTTCGCTTATTTTTGATGCAATCATTTGTTTAAACGTCATGATAGACAGTTGAAAATTTGGTTGTTTTGTGTCTTTTGTTTAAATTAACTGAATTTGCTACTCTAGTTTAAACTAAATTTAAATTCACATTAACTTGTAAATTTGGTTAGTAATTTTCGTCTACGAAAAGCCATATAGAAAATTTTTCCTCCAAAAAAATGGTGAGAGTCCATTTTTAACACGGAAATAACAACGAAAAATATCTCGCAAATTAAAAAGAATGGACCCCAACGTACCATAATAAAAACAAAAGGAAATAAAATTATAATGCAGAAGATAAGTTTTTGGTGAAAACCACATCTTGTTTAAGTTCGGATATATTTGATATTTTCGGGGAATATTTACATATTTAAAAAAGGCGGCATAAATTCAACGAGGAAATTAAATGAAGTTAAATAATACTCAGAAGAAATGGGACATTCTGCATAATATAAAATAATTAAAATGAATGACGAAAATTTTGTCTTATCAACATTACTTGTTCTATGAAAGAATCCATTTTACATGGTACATCTTGTATTTAGACAATTTAGCCATCATTATATATAGGGTTTTTTTAACCCTATTTATAAGAGGCCTAGGCGTAATCAAATTCTAGAGAATTGTCTAAATACTGAAAAAGATTTTGTGATTCCGAGATGGCTAGTAAAAACCTATTTTTTTAATTTTTATTCACCTGGCAATTTACTCTTAAGGGCTACATTTCTATAATTTCTTTACAATAGGAACATTTCGCTTTATATAGGTACTATAAATAAACTCACCCTTATTAGACTCTCTGCTTTGATGATATGTTTTTTTAGTAGTATTCTTTTTCTGATTTTTGCTGCTGTCCTCCTCTGGTTGGTATGGTATCTCGTGTACGTACTCTGAATGTTTGTATTCTATGGTACGGGATTTTTTCTGGCATTCGTAGAGTTCTTTTATCTTCTTCCCGTTATATTTTAGCCTGTACAGTTCCTGTATGCTTTCTTGAATTTTCTGTGGTGTTATTAACACATCGGATTCACCAATTTTCTTTTGTAATAGGAGCGCCTCACTGAAGGATTGTTTGGCCTCTTCATATTCTTGTAGAAGCTTTTGTAAGTGATGAATCACAGACATCTGAGACAAAGGACCTAACGACTTTTCGCTGAAATCATATCATTTTTGCTAGTCTTAATTGTTACTTAGTATCAAGGTATTTGATGGTAATAATTTGTTATACAGACTAGCCCATCATGTGGTCCATATTGGTGCATCTTTAAATAAAAATAAGAGGAAATGTTTCTTAATTTAATATTGACCAATAATTATTGGGACAAGCGTTTTCTGGAGAAAAATGTGATATTAAAAAAATATGGCAAGTACGTAGTACAAACAAATAAAAGTAAATGATGATTGTTTAAGTGACTTTCATACAGGATGTTAGAAGTTTGCCTGCCTCAATTTTAACAGACGATAGAATACATTAAAATAAACAAAAAACCTTATATGACATGGGTCCTAAACTCGACCATTGCCGAGAAAAAAATTATCAATATCTCCAACTTGGTGTACAAAAGTTCGGTTAATTAAGGAATATTGAGATAATTGCGTGCATAAAATACCATAAAATACAATGTTTATCACTTTTTTGAACTTCTTTATGCTTAATTCTAAAAAATAATTAGCGTTGAAGTAAATTTAAAATTCCATAAAATTCATATCGAGCAATGTGACAACGGCGCGGCAATTAACACGAGGTACTAAGCAGTCCAGCAACCAGCAATACGCAATTCAGTTGGTATCTGGAATTTGACCGTGACGGAGTGTTTTTTGCGTACCACTATTTCTTTTTCTTGAGGTATTTCTACTTGCTTTTTTAAAATGTTCACCATACGTGATAATTTTTCCAGCTAATTAATTCAATTCCCCCCACTCCTCTCCAATGCTTCAACCAATCGCGGCGTGCTACAGTGAGACTGCATGTAATGAGATACTGTCTGTCTCTCTCGCACACTCAGCCCCACTTTTCACAATGGCATGCTACCTCCAGTACTACAGGGTGATCCATTAACGATATCGAGCGGCTGTATATATGAAACTAGACGTGCTACGATTATGGGGTAAAAAATCTATCAACAAATACGACCAAAAGAAATTGATTTAAAATATTTTCAAGTTTGTAACTTTACCGCTAGAGGGCGCAACTGCTATAGTGTTACAGAAAATTGTCGGTCTATCGGAATTTAGCTTATATAACCTAAGTTCAAAATATATTTTTTAGATACATTGTTAAACCCTTCGCAAGTTTTGTTTCAACTATTTTTTTGTTATTACCATAGCAACGTCAGAATGAAGGACGCTATCTTGAAATTTTTAAATTGTCATAACTTCTAAATGCCTTAATCGATTTCAATAAACGATGGCTCATTTTAAAGAACTATTAATAAAATTTATTTTTATGATATAGGAATGAAAATATTATTTTCCTGCGCAACGGTAGACGACGCTAATGAGAAAAGTTTTGTAATTGTCTCCGTTTAAGTACTAAAAAAATTAAATGCAACGATATAAGTTTTTTTCATGGTTTTATAGACCATTGATTATGGAAAACAAATACACAAACTGGAGAACATCCTCTTTTATTTAGTTCTCTAAATAACATTGACATAATCCAAGCCAAAATTAAATTGTAAAACTATACCAACCTTGTCCTTAAAAAGAATTATTGCTTTATTTTGAATTTTTTTTGATAACTGCAATATTTCATTTTTTTATTAATTCCAAATATCTGAGTAGTTATAAAGATTATTGTTTCCATAATGAAGGAGGCTATGTCCTATGAAAATAGACAAATAAAAAATCATGTCAAACGATATGTGATAGCTCTTGCTTCGTGCAAAATTAGTGTCATTCGCGTGAGAAAAATACCTACTTGTGTTCCATATGAAATTCCCAGGTCTCTAACTAATTCCCTTAGACTTATTTGGGTATTTACATGGACACAAGCCAACATATTAATAATACTGTCTTCCGTTCTTGCACGGCGATGTCTTCTTACAGAATGTAGTGGCGTCTGGATAAATGCTGAAATACTTATCTGGAGTAACGTATTCTACGAGGGTATCGCAAAGCGTATTCTCTTGAAGCTATAACGGCATTTTTCAAACATTGAACTGCCAACATATTATACTCTTCCACATTCGTAAAAGGCATTTTCCTTGTTCACAAGCACTTTTCCAACACAAATAACACTAATTTTGCACGTAGCAAGAGCTGTCACATTTCGTTTGGCATAATTTTTCAGTTGTCTATTTTCATAGGGCATAGCCTGCCTCGTTATGGAAACAATAATCTTTATAACTACTCAGATATTTGGAATTAATAAAAAAATGAAATATTGCAGTTACAAATAAATTTTAAAATAAAGCAATAATTCTTTTTAAGGACAAGATTGGTATAGTTTTACAATTTAATTTTGGCTTGGATTATGTCAATGTTATTTAGAGAACTAAATAAAGGAGGATGTTCTAGCACAACCTCACTATTTTAGCAATAACTTGAAAACGAAAAAAGATATTGACCTCCGGTTTGCGTATTTGTTTTCCATAATGAATGTTCTATCAAGCCATGAAAAAAAATCTATATCGTTGCATTTAATTTTTTTAGTAAACGGAGACAATTACAAAACTTTTCTCATTAGCGTCGTCTACCGTTGCGCGGGAAAATAATATTTTCATTCCTATATCATAAAAATAAATTTTATTAATAGTTCTTTAAAATGAGCCATCGTTTACTGAAATCGATTAAGGCATTTAGAAGTTATGACAATTTAAAAATTTCAAGATAGCGTCCTTCATACTGACATTGCTATGGTAATAACAAAAAAAAAAGTTCAAACAAAGCTTGTGAAGGGTTTAACAGTGTATCTAAAAACTGTATTTGCAACTTAGGTTATATAAGCGAAATTTCGAAAAACCGACAATTTTCTGTAACAATATAGCAGTTGCGCCCCCTAGCGGTGAAGTTACGATGTGTCAAAGTTTTTCAAACTTGAAAATATTTTAAATCAATTTCTTTTGATCGTATTTGTTAATAGATTTTTTACCCCATAATCGTAGCACGTCTAGTTTTCTATATACAGCCGCTCGATACCGTTAATACTTTGGGGAAAAAATTTTGATTAATAAATCTACCAAGAGAAATCGCTGGAAATAGTTTTCTAATTCGTAGCTCGACCGCTAGGGGGTGCAATCTACATACCAAAACATAGATTTGAATTTTTCTCAGAAATGTTTCCTAATCAGGTATATTAGATAGTACAAATATGGATAGCCGGAATCATTGCGCATAACTTTTGTTATTGATATTTTGTTATATCTCTTGACAGAAAGGGTGGGGGAAGCCCCTAATGTCTGATCAGAGAAATGCATTTTTTTAAGGATTGGCTCATCAAAAACCTCGTTGGAAACGTCCTTTCATGCTTTATCTCGTGGTGAATGCGTAATGTCATTTACCTCAATATGGAAACCTATAGATGGGCGTCATTTCAAAAGAATGCCATTTAATACATTTTTCTCAAAAATTTTAAATGCAATGCTATAGTCTTCTTTACATAAATGAATTCAGCACAAAAATTGATTAACATAGTATAAGTTTGAAATTTCTAACGGAAGTGTTGTTTATTTATTGGCGCTATTTATCCAAGTTTAGGTTGTTTCACATTTTCTTAAAAAAGTGAAATAGCAGGATAAAACTTTTTATATGTTAGTTTGAAGAGCATAAAAGTAGCTACATTTTGACGCCAAAAAGGGTTCGATATCTTTTTTTGTTATCAAGTTATTCGTAAATTATTGAGGAAAAAATAAATATTAATGATAATGAATTGAGGAACACGACGCTAACGAAAAGACATTTAATTACCAAAACAAAATGCGTTTATAAAAGAATGTTTATAATGAAAAGCATTTCAACGGAAAAATAAAAGTAGGTATGTTTCGGAAGTATGTAATACCACATATCTAACCCATATGCGACACTTACAGATAGGGCTACTTTGTGCAACTCGAATGGAGATACATCCAAGTTAAAGAGACTGAACGCGTGCGTATTTCCCAACAGAACAGCTGTGTGACAACGTAAGATGATATTTTCAGATTTACTATTATTTCTGCATTAAACAGAATAAATATGAAATACAAAACTTTAAATATATATAAATTTTGTAGAGTAAAATAGAGTTTTTGATTATTTTGCCCATAAAATGATGCTACGTATGAACGGTTTTTATCTGCGAATTGAATACATTACCGATGAAGCCCGAATACTTCCGTATATGTTTTATCTCCGTGTGGTTTATGTTAGAGACGTTACGTATAAATCACATAATAGCCATTTTGGGCATTTTGTAAACATTGTTGCCGTTAGCTGTATTGAAGTGTTTTAAAAAGTGGTTTACAGTGGATTTATAGTTATTTATTTTTAAAACTTTGGCGTTTTTATTAACAATTATTTGCAGTTACAAAGAATGTCTAAATCAGTATCGGAAATGCAAGAAAGAAAATAAAAATATACATTTTTTCGGTTTCCTAAAGAAGAACAATTGTATGATTATTACTTTTTATATAGGTAATATTAAATTGCTTATAAAAATTGTTTAAATATTAAATTTTTATAATATAAATTGTTCTTTTAGATGTCGATAGAAAAATGTGGACACCCAGAATTAATAATGCATGGATAAAACGATTTCAAATTTACATAACTAGTGTAATACCTTTTGGAAGTTAAAATGACATATTTTCTATATTCATTATTCAGTTAGATAACAAATTTGATTGCTAATTGTATTTGTAACTACCCA
>NW_019417164.1:76613-97752 GCF_000390285.2 Anoplophora glabripennis | reverse complement strand
GTGAGAAAAGTACCTACTTGTGTTCCATATGAAATTTCCAGGTCTCTAACTAATTCCCTTAGACTTATTTGGGTATTTACATGGACACAAGCCAACATATTAATAATATTGTCTTCCGTTCTTGCACGGCGATGTCTTCTTACAGAATGTAGTGGCGTCTGGATAAACGCTGAAATACTTATCTGGAGTAGCGTATTCTACGAGGGTATCGCAAAGCGTATTCTCTTGAAGCTATAACGGCATTTTTCAAACATTGAACTGCCAACATATACTCTTCCACATTCGTAAAAGGCATTTTCCTTGTTCACAAGCACTTTTCCAACACAAATAACACTAATTTTGCACGTAGCAAGAGCTGTCACATTTCGTTTGGCATAATTTTTCAGTTGTCTATTTTCATAGGGCATAGCCTGCCTCGTTATGGAAACAATAATCTTTATAACTACTCAGATATTTGGAATTAATAAAAAAATGAAATATTGCAGTTACAAATAAATTTTAAAATAAAGCAATAATTCTTTTTAAGGACAAGATTGGTATAGTTTTACAATTTAATTTTGGCTTGGATTATGTCAATGTTATTTAGAGAACTAAATAAAGAGAAGTGGATCTTATTTGTGGAAGGGCGAAATGGGCGGTGACTATTAGACGCCTTCATTATAGCCATCTTTCTCTATCGCACGGATTTCTATGACTTTCTTTATCGCTCTCACATAACGGCGGATGTAAGATAGGGACTTTCCGACCCTGTATGTATTAAGTTTAAGATCGATAGTTCATGTCAATCAATTTTAAAAACAATTTTATTTAATTACATGTAACCCCTTCAACCATTCCACTAAGGTTTAGGGATTTCCATTTGATCTTACCAACCATGAATTGTTGATTGCCTACGCTCGACGGTCACGTGGCTTGTAAACATTTATGAAGGCTCTCTATAAAAATCTTAAGAAAACTTACCGCATGATCAAATATTCAATATAGTCCTTGTAGGAGTCGCTGAATGGTATAATTGCATTATTCTGCAAGAAATGTGCAAACTTTGCACAAGTTCTTACGATAATGTTGTGTTCGTTTTCCAGTTCATCCTTCCTCCTAGAGATATCAGTTATTAATTTTCTGGCGTTCTGCAGAAGCACTTCTTTGCTGTCGATGGTCTGCTTGACATTTTTATCAACTGTTTTATTTTCCACCGTTTTTGTCATGTAATAAACATGCATATGCGTAGAAAAGTCGCAGTGACACTTCATACACGCGCTAGTTGAAGAATCAATAGCAGCGCATTTCACCAATTCAGGGCTTCCGACTACCTCTTTGGGGACATTTTTAAGGAAACAAGGATCGTGACACCTTTGTTTGTAATGCCATTTATTAATGTCATTCACCTAAAAATAATACTATTAAACCTCTGTTTGCAGTACAAATGTTGAGATGAATCATGACAATTTATAAAGTAGAAGTACTCTTGAAATTAGAAATAACTAAGATATTTCAGATGAATTATAGAGGCACCAATCCTTGTAACGGTTTTTTGAGAAAGACCATTTTGAAATTTAGTGATAATCCAAATTTATTATACAGGATGATGCACATAAAACTTCCCGTTCCGATAACGAAATGCGATTTTTTGATTTTGTAAAAAGATAACTGATAGAACTCCTCGATGAAATTAATTAAGAGCTCAAGTAGAGCTTTTTAAAGCAAATGTAAATGAACTGGAGTTATAGAAATTCTTCTTTCATAGAAACGTTGGAAAGTGATATATTTCCATTACCTTCAAATTTTAAGCAAATTGTATCATAGAAATAAATTTTCAAAATTCAGTACTTTTTGCGATGTCGCATCATCAATTTTGAGAGACTCGTGTAAGGAAAAACTGATTTTGTCTGATGATGAGACCAGAGACCCTCACATAAATGGAGACGGTTAGAATTGTTGATTTCCTTAAATAACTGTGATAATTTTAAATGTTAGAAAATGAATTGGATTACTGTTCCAAACAGTAAAATTCATACCAATATTGTCTAATTATTTATGACCTATGGCACTTTTTATTACTTTTTTTTATTTAATTGGGTATTTTTGACATTGAAAAGAAGAAGTGTTAAATAAATAAAATCTTGCACTAAAAGGAATAGTGAAGGAGTTGATTTTATAAATTTAATTTTGCTTAATTACAAATATTTCTCTAATGTTTGTGATTAGGCAAACAAGGGCTTGATTTTATAAATTATGTTTTACCTAACCACAATTATCTCATACTGAGAAATTAGATAAATTGTCCACTATTACACTATAAACATATGAAAAATTGTTAAAGTTTAGAAAACCTATCTATTTTCGTTCTCAAAATTCTAATATTCAATGTACTAACAGAAGTTTTGGAAGAAGGAAGTAATTCGGCAGAAAGAAAACGGAAACATGCGTTTATTTTGCTATACAATGATAAATGTGTTAGAAATCCTTTTTTAAATTTAGATAATTTTTGGTTTTATATTCTCAACGATGAGGAAAGTAATACCCCTATACTTTGTTTCTTTGAAAGAAAATAAACAAAATACTATCACATTTAACTTTCAGTCACTTTAGATTAGAATTTTGAAGACAAAAACAAAGATAAATAACTAAATTTTTTTGTAAAAATATAGTTTAGTAGTAGTTTACTCTATTATACCATTGCATAATAAATCTAACAGGAGTAGCAGGCAGTTGTTAATCAGACGAAGCGCACATTTCGTAATTGACATTTAATAATTTTATTCTTTTTTAACTCATGTAAGTTTAGTGTTACGTGGAAGAAGAGTTGTTTGTTACAGTTATGGTGAGTGTGGGTGAGATGTAAAAAATAATAATAACAAACAAAACGTGTTATATATAATACATGTTATACATTCAGCACTGAATTATACAACAATATCTAGTAAACACATAGGCTTATTCGTCACTAGATTGGGTTATACAGATAGCTCAAAATCGTTAGATCATTCGTCGGTTATCTCATATCAATGGCATACTGATTATGAGAACTAATAAGTTTGAAACCGGTACATGTCTGGTGGTTCTACTGGCGAATGATTTTAGCTATTGAAAGATATTACTAGATACTGCTGGTGCAATTTAATACTGATCGGGGCAGTAATCTGCAGAAAGAGTAGTTGCTTTCCACAACATCATTTGTTGAAAGATGAGGTCATGTTATAAAGTTAGATTAGGTTAGGTTACGTTTACTTTTTTATTATTTATTTTCGCCGCAAAATAATTTGAAAAACTCAACTGAAAATGATCAAATCACAAAAAAAATCACCTCGATTATATATCACACCCTGTATATTCTTAAAATTTCGGACAAATAATCGCGGGCCTTCTTAAGATCCCAACACGACCAGAAGATGTTTTTGCAAGTATTCAAATCAATGTGTTTTAGCTTAATTTAGTAGAAAATACGTACCTTATAAATTTCCGCACATTTTCTACTAGCGCATACAGTGACAGGTTGGGTTAATGTTATCACGTCTAAACCAATCACGGGCATGTATAGTTTCTGTCTCAGTTCATCTAAAGTATCCGAGTTCAAATCCAAATTCTCTTTGTGTTTTTTCAGAGCGTATAGATTGTCACTGATAAGTTGAGATATTTCGGCAAGCGGCTGAGAAAGCTGTACAATAAGTCTCCGGGCTTCGTTGATGGCGCTGGTACTTTTTATAAAATGGGGTTTCAATGGAGGCTGTTGAGAATCTCCGGTAATGTACTTTATTAAACTGTAAACAACATCAGTTTTGGAATATAAGTGTACGGGGTGATTCACTATATTTTGACCCCCCTTTAACTTTTTTATTTTTTTTGACGAGCATTGTCACATAGGGTTTGTTGGGTCCATCTCCAACAATAAGCGGGATACTATTAAAAAACGTTTTTTGGTTTTTTATTAAGAAAATAAGACATCTTGTAATTGTTAGACCTATTTCAGGCACTTCTGCCTTTTTTCCAATTACCTACGTAAGGATTTACAGATTTAGTTGTAATATATTTTGACATATCGGACATTGATACGATCCAAAATGTGTATAGGTATTTTAACTAAATCTCACTAATTGGGCCGTGAGAGGTCTAATCATGAACAATATTACATAAGTAGGTCGTGACAGTGACAGGTAGTAATCTCATGATAACATTGTTATTGATTGACAGTTCGTATTATTATTTAATTAATTATGATTATACACAGAAGTAGAAATTTAAAATATTATTAGGAATTAAAATAGAGTATGGAGAAGTACTTTACTCTATTTTAATTCTTACAATATTTCAATTTTCTACTTCTGTGTAACCCATTTTAAATAAATAATAATACAAACTGTCAAACAATAACAATGTTGACATGACATTACCTGTCACTGTCACGGCCTACCATATAACATTGTCCATGAGTAGTTAGACCTTTCACGGCCTAAGTAGGGAGATTTACCTATAGTACAGTCATTGAAGCTGAAAATCAGCTGTAACCTCCGAAACTGCATGGATTTGCATGCAAATTTAGAATAAGGCTCATCTTAGGCTCAAGTTCAAAAGTGACATAAGCCCGATTGACGCTTTTTGTTTTTTAGGGGTAAAAACTACCCCAAGTTGAAAGAATTTAAAAAATAAGTTTTAAGTTTATTGATAAAAATATAGTTCAAGCACAAAGATTAAATAATGTTCCATGTTCTCGAACATGTTTTATGATATATTTGATCTTTTCGACCCTTTATTTAATCCTTAAAAACTACCACTATGCAAAAAATAGTGATNCCCCCAAAACAAGTCCCCTTCCACTAACCATATTTCGCTTTGTATAGGACGTACAACACTTTTTAAAAAACGATTTTCTTTGTTTATTTATAAGCTACATTTTTGTTTATTACACTTTTTTTAATAAAATGCGTAGTTTTTTTGTTATTCGCGAAAAATACTATGAAAAAGTGTTTTTTTTTTACACTCAAAATTCCAAGTTTTCAATCGTGAATAACTAAAAACTATTGATTTCTCGAAAAAATTCTTCGAATATTTTTTGCTCAAAATTTGATTCTCTATCGATTTCCATTTACTCCATTCCATTACTTTTGAAAAAAAAAATCCAGTACCGAGAAGGGATGTCAACCCCGAACAGGGCGGAAGCGTCAATCGGCGCTATGTCACTAATGTTTATTGACCTTTTCTCTAACTATCTGCCAAATTTCAAGTCGATCGGTTCAGTTTCAAAGAATTCGGAGGTGAAAAGCTTCAATGACTGTACTATTAGTTAAAATACCTATACGCATTTTGGACCATATTGATATGTCAAAATATATTACAACTAAATCTGTAAATCCTTTCGTAATTGGAAAAAAGCCAGAAATGCCTGAAAGAGGTCTAACAATTACAAGATATCTTATTTCTTATAAAAAATCTCCTTTTCCTTTTTAAATAGTGTCTCGCTTATCGTTAGAGACAGACCTATCAAACCCTACATATACGTTCTATCGAAATATGTAAAAACAAACAGAGGGTTCCATTTAAATTTGTTTTTGTTTGTTTTTCTACTATAATTTTTGAAAAATTCATAAAAAATCGTGTTTTCACATTTTTTATAACTCTTAAAACACAAAAGTTAATGGGGGGGGTCAAAATATAGTGAATCACTCTGTACATACTTGAAAATAATTTATTAATTTTTAGTCCATTTTCCTCATGTATTTTTGAAATTGAATTTAAGGTACGTCAATTTTATTTCAGAAAATAAAGGAGGCCACAATTTCAAAATCAGTTTTAATCCAGAAAATGTAAATTATATTTCAGAAACATTCAAACGGACCCCGCACTTTTCTTATGTAAAAGTGGTTTCAGTTAAATTGCCTGAAATTTTTACATATTACTGCTCTTAACATGCCGATCAAAAGTCTCCATTGGCACAATATCCAAAAGTCCACAGTTTTCCAGTTACGTTGACTTCAGAGCAATAACTCTGTATTCGAAGGGGTAAAAATGTTATTTGATAATTGTTGCCGCTTGCATTTGCATTACCCAAGGTGCAACCAAGAGGTTACAAAATCGATCCGACACCTCTTTAACAATGTTAACCTGTTAATAATGCAGGATACTGCTGTTCCATTAGCAAGAGAATTGCGTCAAAGAATTAATGACGTGAATGTAGTTCAAACTCGAGTTGAAGTCGAAAATCTCTTTAGAAGGAATGCTATATGGAACCAACTTAATGAAAATCATGTTAGAGAATTTCCTAGATTTGACCTCGATTATTTACATAGGATAACCATTGGCGTTTACAGGTTGGTTTAGCTCCATCTTATATTCAAGATAAGCTTGATATAGAAGAAACAGAAGTATTTCAATTCGACGAACATGTTCTAGGACCAGGTTTTCTACGGATCAGAATTTACTCACGTTTCCGGAATGCAGTGAAACATCAGCTGTGGGTATCTTATGCGACTGAACCAGATGAAATCGAAGAGCCCATTCTCGGATATTTAGCCCAGTCATTATAGACATAAAAGAGCCTGTTTCTGGAAAAAAATACTATTAAAAGTTTCTCTGCGGAATATTGTTCGGAAACCTGTTATAAATAAAATATCAAAAAATTAACTCGAGGCTAGTTGGGAAACTTTGTTTTAACAGTGGTCAAAGTTATGGAAAAGTGGTTTTTTGACTCACGTAAAAAAGCTATTATTCATAGCGAAAAAAAGTTTATACAAAAAAGGTAGGTATTAAATAAGCCTATAAAATGAAAAAAGTCCGATTAAATTCCGATAATTTGTTTATGCACAAGAGCTCAAAAATGGTCGAAAATTGCCGTTTTTTTCAATTGCTAATAATTAATGCAATTTTCATCGCAGACACTTGTAATTCAGGATTTTTGAGGCTTTTTACACCCTTAATAAGTGGTAAAAATTTCAGCTCGAAAGCTTCATTGGTTTGGCGTTGGCGGAATTTGTTATCTAAGAAGATGCTATTTTCAATTCATTTTTCCCAAGCTCACAGGCGTTGTAGGGTTTTGATCATTAGTTGTTTTTGTACCTAAATAGTTGTATTGACATAGGCATTTACTGAGAATTTAGTTTTTCAAATTTAATTTGTTTAAAATTGACTGAAAAAATGTTAATATTTATTAAATTGTTAAGATAGGTAATTATTATAAAATAAAATAGTAACCTCTTTACTTTAGTTTTCTTCGAATTTAAAAAAAAATCGTTGTTGTAAGTTGATTAGAAGCTGAGATAATTTTTTTTATTTATTTAATCGCAGTGACCTTAATTATTAATATTAAGAGCCGAAATTTGGAGAGAGTATACATTAAGAGCTATATTTTCATGTCCTACATTAACATTAAGGTGAATTCAACTATTTAATTTCGAAAAAGAAGATAGCGGCGATGCGTTCTATTACTTGGTCTAGCGAACGAGTGGGGAAGGCGAGGCTTAGCATGCGCGCTTAACGATGTAATAAATATTAACATTTTTTCAGTCATTTTTAAACAAATTAAATTTGAAAAATTAAATTATCAGTAAATGCATATGTCAATACAACTATTTAGGTACAAAAACAACTAATGATCGAAACCCTACAACGCCTGTGAGCTTGGGAAAAATGAATTGAAAATAGCATCTTCTTAGATAACAAATTCCGCCAACGCCAAGCTAATGAAGTTTTTGGGCTGAAATTTTTACCACTTATTAAGGGTGCAAAAAGCTTCAAAAATCCTGAATTACAAGTGTCTGCGATGAAAATTGCATTAATTATTAGCAATTGAAAAAAGCGGACAATTTCGACCATTTTTGAGCTCTTGCGCATAAACAAATTATCGGAATTTAATCGGACTTGTCTTATTTTACAGATTTATTTAATACCTACCTTTTTTGTATAAACCTTTTTTCTCTATGAATAACAGTTTTTTTACGCGAGTCAAAAAACCACTTTTCCATAATTTTGACCATTGTTTTAACAAGGTTTCCCAACTAGTCTCGAGTTGATTTTTTGATATTTTGTTTGTAACACGTTTCTGAACAATATTCCGCAGAGAAACTTCTAATAGTATTTTTTTCCCGGAAAAAAGCTATAATGATTGGCCTAATTATTGCACTTGTAAAGCTGGTGCAAGAACAATAGGTTGTTGGGCTCACATAGCCAGCGTGTTGTGGTATTTGGGTTTTGCGCGATATCAACAAAATATACATTACCCCAATGTCGCAATATTAAACTATATTAATGATAGTCTCAACAGATATAATAACATAGAAATTTATGATAGGTTGGATCCATGAAAATAAAATAAATGCATCTAGACGTACTAAGATTTGTGAAAGGCAACGGGAACTCACGGTAAAAAAGACACTCCGATGGTGAGAGGCAAGGGGACATCACGCTAACAAAGGCACCCCAAAGAGGCGTTGAACCGATTTTGCAACCTCCACGTGGTACACCTTGGGTAATGCAAATGCGAAAAACAAAAAATATCAAATAACATTTTTACCCCTTCGAATACAGAGTTATTGCTCTGAAGTCAATGTAACTCGAAAACTATGAACTTTAGGATATTGGGCCAATGGAGACTTGATCGACAGATTAAGAGCTGTAACACATAAAAATTTCAGCCAATTTAACTGAAACCAGTTTTACATAAAAAAAAGTGAGGGGTCCTTTCCATATTTGTTTATAATTGGTTCCTTTAATACAGTTGAGAACTGTTCGATAATTAAAACACAAATATCGACTTGCGTTCTGCAAAATGTAACTGAAAAGTTGTCTGAAATCAAAATTAGGAATCAAAATTAGGAACTGAAATTCTGTTTTCATTTTCTGAAACAGAAATAACTGCTAAATTTGAATGAATTTGAAATTATACTTTCTAAAATTAAATCTATATTTTCTTAAATATGTCTGGAAAATACATAGCTACATAGCTAGTGTGGCAGATAAGAGAGTATTTCGTTCCATCTGAAGTCTCCTTAGTCCTCGAAATAATTTCAAATTTATTTCAACTTAACAACTTACTATTCTTCCATTTTTAATATAATTTAAGAGCAATAGGTTAGGTATATTTCATGCGAAAATAGTGGCAGAACAAAAATATTTTGTACACAGTATCTAAAATGTTTTTCAGAATATGGATATTACGGACCATATTTTTTACAAGTAGTAATAAACCCTTCAATTATCCTTGTTTTGATACCAAGGAGTCTAACTTTACCTTTGGTGGTTGTTGGAATATGACGACTTAAAGAAAAAACTATAGTAAGAAAATATTAAATTTATTTAAAAAAAAAGCAATGTTAAGAATTCATAAAATTATAAGCCGTTTTTTTCCAATATTCTATATATGAATGCATAACCAGTTGACTACAATATTTTAAACAATTTCGAATCTAACAATGTTGTCAGTGGAAATTTTTACGATTTGACTAAGGCATTTGACTGTGTGTCCCACAGAATTCTCTTAAATAAACTAAAATTTTACAATTTTGATGACAATAGCGTGTCCCTTATTGAGTCTTATCTATCGAACAGAACTCAGTATGTTTTTTATAATTCTTGTTCTTCACACCTAACAAAAATTGTTCATGGAGTTCCCCAAGGCTCAGTATTGGGCCCTATTCTATTTCTTATCTACATCAATGATTTCCCAAATTGTGATATAACTACTGATTTTATTTTATTTGCCGATGATACTACCGCTTTAAAGTCAAATAATAACTTAATTAAACTCACAGAGGATTCAGTGGATACGCTGCCGCTGATAAAGGACTGGTTTATTGCTAATAGATTGAACTTAAATGTTGACAAAACTCAATCTTTGCTTTTTACACTTCGCCATATCAATACTTGTGATAACTCAAATAGCATTAAATTTCTTGGAGTTCACCTTGACACTAAATTGAGTTGGGAAAAACATGTCAATGATTTATCCGCACGTTTATCTAAGAATATTTTCCTACTGCGTAATTTGGATCGTGTAGTATCTAAGCCTGTACTCATATCTGCATATTATGGTACTTTTCATGCCACCATGACTTATGCAATTTTGAACTGGGGTCATTCGTCTCACAGTGATAAAATTTTTGGTTTACAACGTAAATGTATTAGAATTATGGCTGGAATAAAATACAGAGATGATTGTCGGGAGCACTTCAAACTGCTAAATATTCTTACAATGCCGTCAGTTTACATATTTGAATGTCTCATTTATATAAAAAATAATCAGAATAGATTTGTTCGACAAGAAAATTTTCACTTTCATCATACAAGAGAACGACACAATATTAGGCCTACATTTCATAGATTAGCGAAATCCAGAGATGGCCCAAATTATTTTTACATTAAATTCATTAATAGACTTCCATCTGAGATTCGATCACTAAATTCAGACTGTTTTAAGGCCAGAATTAGAAAATATCTTAAGAGAAAAGCGTTTTATAATTTTGATGAGTTCCTTGCTGACCAGTTTTTAGATATTTAATGTATGTTCGTAATATTCACTTGTTTATGCTGTTTACGTTATATTTATTTGAATGTGTTTTTTAGCTTTAGTGTAGTACTGCTTATATATTGTATCTTTCGTGTTTTTCTTTCTTTGACTTGTGTAAACATTTTAATGTATAAACACCGACACCAATAAATGATTTGATTTGATTTGATTGATTTGCATGTCATCAATTTTGAAATGCACCATCTCGTTAACAGTCTGATAAGAGATTTTTTTGTCTGACTTAAAGGTAAGTCATAATAGAAAGGAGGCAGTAAATTGACACCCTGTATAAAGTAAAAATTTGAAATATGTTAGTTAGCTCACTCGCACTTTCTTAGACAAAGTGTAAGTGTAAAACAATACATACATTTTTAATATGATTATTTTTCAACACAAACAAATATGTGTTCCATCACCAGGCAAAGTTTGGTGTGTACAATTGGGAACAACATTCTTTTTAGTCAAAATGTATAGATTTACAAATGTCAAATGACACTTTTGACACGTTTTTACGTGCATGGAGAAAAGTTATAGAGTGGTCAAGAGAGCGAACCCCAAAAAATTACCACCGTGTATGTCACTTTCTTACATATTCTATATAGTTATTGTTCTCTACCTTAACCCGTTTTAAAGTTAACTTTTGAAAATATTAGTATCTTAGTTTATGTAATCTAATTTTCAGATAGGGTAATTTATTAAGTACGCTTAAGCAAATTGAATTATTAGTCTAAAACTTACTTGAAACACTGATCAACTGATCGTTTCCAACTCTCGTAATTTCGTTGTTTTATAGACGTGCCAAATTCGACTTTTTTCTTTACTGCAGCCAAAAACCGGTACGCCTCATTGTCAAAACAGAACACATTATTACGAGTATCCAGAGGAATATCCACGTGGGGTGGTGTAGCTTTTATATCATCTATGATTTTCTGTAAACTGGCAAATGTATCTCCGGGACCATAATCGCTGCCTCTGGTATTTGTAAATATGAAGATTAAATTTTTACTTGCTGATTTGTCTAGGCGCGAAAGGATTTGAGTCAGGCAATAATTAAAGAAATTTGTTATTCTGGAATTGGTGGGTTTGAATAGGCAACAAATTGCATGTAACTCATGTAGTTGTCCAATGTAACTCAGAATATTCTCGCAGTTCGTGTAATCCTGAAGGACGCCCCTTACGTCTCCAATTCCAGGGGTATCAATCAAACGCACTTTTGCTGTACCATTCCATATGGGGAATACATATGACTTCACATGCTGTGTGGCTGACATTCCTACCTCGAGACATTCGTTTTGATCATCCTCAGAACCGATCTGGATTATATGATATTCGCCGTACTTATCTTTCATTTTGCATTTTAAAGGAATTAATGTTATTAATTCCTCCTTCTCTGCTTTCTTAAAATCACTGTACGTTAAGTAATTTGCAATGGAATTTATAAAAGTTGATTTCCCTACTCCGGTTTCACCAAGCAGAAGAATGTTTATAATTTGATCATCTTTGATTTTAAGGTGTTTAGTCTTTCTTAATAAATTGTTTTCAAAAGACATTTTTCCTTACAAATCTGAAAAATATAAACGGGATTTACATTGAACAATTTTTGACCTAATTAATTATTTAAAGAACTGGTCAAGAAATTCTCACAGTTCGTATATTTATGGCACCTGACTATGGCATTTACTGATTAAATTTAAGACCACTAAATTCGAACTTACTTAAAATAAAAATGCGAATCTCAAAATTTTCCAATTAGGACAATCTTCAATTCTTGCTAATAAATTTAACACAATTTTTTGTAAAATCTGATTTATATTCAACAGGTTTTTGACAAACAGATACTGCATACCAATCAGTTTTATTTGTACAAGTGTCTGAATCTTGGACAATTTCTTGATCTACTAATTGAGTCGAAAACTGGTGAAAGAAAATATTAACTTAGTATATTACATAAATTATAAATGTTGAGTCTATTCAATTTAGTCCAGGAAATATAGAGTTAGACGCGACTTTTTGTTTCGGCAAGTTGAATGTATTACTATAGATGCTAAATATTATGTACAATAACATATTAGTTTCCTCAGTCATAAAAATGGGGCGAAGATTGTTTAGTTTTTCGCTTATAACTTTTTTCCGTTCATTTCCACGAGAAAACAGTAAAATACTTGTATTTCGTCTTCAACAGACCTACAAAACTAGCCCTCGAGCGTCAAGAATATTGATGAGATCAACAGTTATAAACAGAAGAAGTTTATTTATGACTTTTGAAGTAAACATTTATAAATTGCGTTGTTATTACCGGAACGTTTTGGCATCGCATCCTCTCATTCTTTATCACTGTCTAATAACTGGCACAAAATCTGGAATCGATAAGTTGAATAGTTTACAAGTTATAAACAAATTAACTAATTATTAGTCTGGACGATCTCCGCAATCGCACTGATTTTTTTCATGATAGATTTCATAATAATATGTTGAAATCTATCTTTTTTTTTCAATTTGCAACCTGGATTTTTTTTTTATTTTTTAGCCTTAGTTGCAAACAACGCACGAGCGTGATATAGTTATATGTTATTACATATTCGGAAAGCTTATGAAAACAGCTTTAAGTTAAAAGAAAATCGTCAAGATTCGTTGAAAAACAAGGGAGTTACAGATTGTCAAATATATTAATTTCAAGCGAATTTCCCTTATTTAACGGCAGGACTATGAATATTATCGTCATTTTCTTCGGACTCGCTGTCGTTCGCTTCCCCCACCCTTCCACCGCGCCATGGCTCACCGAAAATCAAGCCCAATGACTTTTGACAATATTTCTTATGCACAAATAAAATATTTTTACCTGGGAAAGTACTCGGGTTGACGTTATGACAAATTTTTTTTTTGCCGCTACCAACCTAATTTGTTTAACAATCGGCCGTCAACTTTGACAATCTGTAATTCCGTTGTTCTTCAACGAATCTTGACAATTTAAAGCTCTTTTTATAAGCTTTCCGAATATGTAATAATATATAACTATATCACGCTCGTGCGTCGTATATTTCATTTTGCAACTAAGGCTAAAAAATAAAAAAAATTCCAGGTTGCAAAGAAATTAAAAAAAAATTATAGATTTTAATACATTATTATGAAATCTACCTTGAAAAAAATCAGTGCGATTGTGGAAGATCTTCGGGATCGTCCTGACTAATAATTAGTTAATTTGTTTATAAGTTTTTATATGAGAGGATGCGATGCCAAAACGTTCTGGTAATAACAACGCAGTTTATAAATGTTTACTTCAAAAGTCATAAATAAACTTCTTCTGTTTATAACTTTTGATCTAATCAATATTTTTTGACGCCCGAGGGCTAGTTTTGTAGATCTTTTGAAGACGAAAAAAAGTACTTTACTGTTTTCTCGTGGAAATGAACGGAAAAAAGTTATAAGCGAAAAACGTGAATTTACGTAAAAATTATACAATTAATCACCCTGTAAACAATCTTCCCCCCATTTTTATGACTGTGGAAACTAATATGTTATTGTACATAATATTTAGCATCTATAGTGATAAATTCAGCTTGCCGAAACAAAAAGTCGCGAAACGGTCATTTCCCAGCTTATTTTCCAGGCCTAAATTAGGTACCTAATACTAATTCAAATAATATAGAGATTCTCGTAATTAAATGGTATATAACATTTTTAACATGAAAACACTTTGTCAAACTTAAAATTAATATCAACAGTATTATATTTCATATCCAGTAACACTAATAGCGTGTGCAAATACATATAGTTAGTAGTAATGGGAAATTTCTGACCAATTGGGAATTTAAAAAATTGTCTTAATATGGACATTTCGCCTCTTTATTGAGACATCTTCAGGACTATCGATTTTCATAGTTGCCAAGTTTTCTGTTGTTATTATCCCAAATTTTCATCTATTCCGCTGTCTCACTACCATATGTTTCTGTCTGCAACTGGCTTACTGCCACGCTTAAGATTAAATTCCAACTATATTTCTTATTGTATTTTCTCTTCGTATTTTGTTATGTCTTGTAAACATTATTATTATTTCTTCAGGAAAGCCCATATTTACCTAAAATCTTGAGTAAACTTGTCTCCAGTTTTTTGCTTAAATTATAGAATTAGTTGCTAAGTTAATATAGTTAATTGGTGGTGAGGCAATTTGGTCTAATAACAAGAGAAAACTCGCCAACTACGAAAATCACTAGTCCTGAAGATGTTTCAATAAAGAGACGAAACTGCTTTAAGATAATTTATGTTTTCTGTAGATCTAATATGGCCAGAATTCTCACTAACTATATTAGTAACTATATTAATTTGACTACTCACTCTGTAATACATATATTTAATATGGAAATTGTTTGTTTTCTTTGTCTTAACTTCAGTATAGTCTTTTTTTATTTCAAAACTTTATCAGGTTATTACTTCTTTTGTCCGAAGTTTCCTACTTTTTTACGTTTTCATTAAATATTAGATAATAATTACTATTTATAGTCAGTAACTTATTGTTGCAGTTAAATTTTAATTTCATTGATGTCATGCAGCTATTGAATATACTGTATTTTGATGAATCAGATGTTAAAATGAAATTTATCGGTATCTAATCTTATTTTATGCAGATTTTATATAGCTACCTATTTGTAGGTTGTTTTATAATTTTTTGGAGTTAAATTTTATATTTATTGATGTCATGCTATTAAATATATATTTGATGAATCAGATGTTCAAATGAAATTTGTCAGTAGGTATTTCTAATCTTATTTTACGCGGTTCTTCACGGTAAGTGACCTATTAAACATTTCAGAGAAACCAAATATAATATAGATATGCCCTCTTTAATGAAAATAATGCCATCAAACTAGCACTTCCGGTTATAAAGGAAGTATCTGTCAACTTTGTTTTAAGTGAAACATCCTATATATTATAGCACTATTGACAAAAAATAAGATGAATTAAAAATTAGTCAAAAATGTTGAAGCTTCCCTATACGTCCAACCGTTTTGGAGATAATCGACATTTTATAAAAATTTTGACAGATGCAAGCGTTTCGAAAACTCCTTATATTTTTCTTCGTTCTGGAAGCTTTTACTTGCTTTTCGGGACACACGAAGAACATAAGATGCACTAGCTTCTACTAACAAAATCACCTGGAGAAAATGATACTAAGTGTCCCATTTGTTATGTTACATTTTGAAAACTGTTTAGGTCACTTACCGTGAAGCACCTTGTATACCCATTTGTTGATTGTTTTATAATTTTTTTTTTAACAATATTTGCAACAATTATTCCCAATACCTAGTCTGTAATCACAATAAAATATTCGCAGAAAATAAACACAGGTACAATTTTGACACAAATATTTACATTCCAAAAATTTATCACTTTTTATTACTATTATTGAATCACGAAAATGTAATAATCTACATTCACAGTAACTTTGATAAAATGTGAATTGTTCATATAGCACCAAGACACTGCATACTACAATGCAAAATATATCAGTTGTTCTGTATTATATTATTCACTATGCTAACCAACTTTTCTGCTGTGTCAGGAAAATAGAAAATATTTAGTCTGGAGTCGTAAATGGCACCTGTTGAACAATAACAAATGTGGTTACGTACTAAACAGAGAATGATGGATTCCCGACCTATTTAACTATTCATGTTCAAAATTTATAAACAAATTCATTTGAATTGACAAACTTTATCTTTTGAATTATTGTTAATACAGTGCGTCAGATGACAACTGTTATGTATCTTGGGGCTGAAAGAGATAGATGATTTCAAATGATTATATTTTCATATTTATTGTATCTTTTATAGATTTCATGATTCGATTGAAAAAAACAAATTATTATTAAATCGCTCCTGATGGGATGAAAAATATTTACTAATTTACTATTATAGATTTCAGTAAAATCTATCTAATTTCCTCAATAGGGTGAAAATTAATATTAATTAGGACTCAGCCGGGTGATAGTAATGTGACCCAAAATTAATAATCACGTTGGAAACTTAAATCGTAACTTTTTAGTAATCTTTGTTAAAAGGAGAACATATTAAATTAACTTTAAAAGAAAAATATATTACCCAATCGTTGCAAAAATTACTTTGAGGTAATCACATTCTAACTCCATCATCTTTTTGCATTTGACAGCAGTAAAAATCATTTTGCGTAGAACAAATAAAGGAAATAATTTAAATTTTTCAAGAATGTTATACATGACCTTCATAAGTGTTTACAAGTCACGTAACCAGTAATTTTGTTTGGAACAGTAATTTCATTTCCTTCATGTTGGCCATTAAATTTGGGTTAAATTAAAAATTATTAAAATAGTAAGATCAAGGTTACATTAAAACACAACGGTCTGTTTCACCGGCTGTGATTGGTGTAACTTTACATGATATACTATTCAACCAATCAGCGATCGCATTATCTTCAGCGTAAACGTAACGGTTTGTCATTGGTCATTGCAAAAGAGTCATTAATATTGGTAATGCCAAGATCTAGGGAATTTTCGTTACCAGTACCAATCGTGTAATGTTGGATTGCATAAGCTCGGTGATCACGTGGCTTGTAAACATCTATGAAGGCCTTGTAGTAAATATGCATATGTTACTTCCAATTTTTTTTGTCAGCAAAGTGTAATTAATGCGTTGAAAAATTTATACTGAAAACGGCCTTGAACGTGGTATTATAAAATTAAATCATAGATATTTTAAAGTAACAAATGGAAGTTATGTTATTCATGAATACAACGCTCTAGCTAATTTGTGTAAAACAAAAATTTTTTTATACAAAAAAAAACTTCCAAAATGTATTTTACAAACATTGTAGTAATATTCAGAAATATACTGCTTATAGATGTAACACAAAAATTTTGTTTGCGAACAGTATTGTTAGGTCGCAAAACTTTGTTCGTGAATATTGTTAGCGAACAGAGTTGGTTAATATTGTTTGGGATTGGGTCAATGTGGATGTGGAGTAATCTTAATTTCGTTAAGGCGAGTCCAAACTGTAGCGAACAATGTTAACAATGTTTGCTAATAATAATAATAATATTTTCGAATAACGTACCTAATAACATTTGCAAACTAAGAACGAAATTCAGTTTGCTCCACTACGCAAACAATAATGAATAACTCTGTTTGCCATAACAGAGTTCATGAACGATGTTAGTAAAGTCAGTGTTCCATCTTTAGACGGTAAATTTCTGAACGTTATTACGTTTTTTGTTAAGTGCTTTGTGGATATCTTCTTTGAGAAAAAAATTATGAGTGGTAGTTAATGTTTATACCAAAGTAATTCATCATCATATAGTTATGTCATTGATATTCTCATATTGTTATTCATATTAGCTGTATTTGTTTTACACACTTGGTCACTTTGGTTAATTCACTTTCAGTAGAGTTCTGACCAAGTTCGTTTTTTTAAACAAGTGAACAAACCAAAATCAGTTCCCCCCTTTCAGATCTAACCTAGCCTATTATCGTGGTTAGTAAGTGAACAAGATAACCGAACAAAACATAACCTACAAATAATAATAATCATAAATCTAAATAATAAAAATAAGCCGGTGATATAATGGATATGAATTCATTCGAAGAAGATAATGTTGATTGTAAGTATGATTGACAACAACAACCTAATTAAACTGAAATTGAACAGACGTCAAAAGTTAAAATTTAAAATGGAGTAGATGTGTGTTTTGTTTAACCTAAAGTTAGTTCAAATCACGGTCACTTGTAGTATGGTCAATTTGACCAAACTGAACTAACCAAGTGATAAAACAAATACAGCTATTATTATGTACGTCTCATACTAATATATCAAAATAGTGTTCGAGAAAAAGGTTCGCTAACATTGATTAGTGAACGTTACCAGATGAACATAATCAGTGTTAATAAACAATGTTCGTGTCAATGTGGACCCGAGGTTACAGAAATTGGTTATTGGTTACAAACGTTATTACGAATGTTAATAAAAAAACTAACATTTTTCGAGATCGCGCCAATTTTGTACCTTTTAATTTTTTTTCATAAAAACATTATTTTACTGCGAATGCAACAAATATTCATTTAGATCAAAAATAGCCATATACCCTCTGTATCTATGCAGCTGTCTCGTATCAGAAAAGAACTATTTCTCTAAGAGATTGTAGCAATCGATAGTCGCATATCTATAATCACATATCTATGTGCACAGTTTCAATTGGATCATAACAGCAGTTTCGGAGTTATTTTAAAAAAAAATGTGCTTTTGGTCGTGCACCTTCATTAAGCGTTTTCAGACTCAGGTTTATAGGAAACCGTTTGCTTAACAAGACGTTTATTATCTACCATTTCACATTCGCTCCATCACATTTTAAAAACACCCTGTACATAAATAGTACCTATTTATCTAATGATATTTATCTAAAAATGTTTATTTGTATAGAACAGATACCATTTAAATTAAATATCTGTCTATATATTTAACTATTTATTTATTTATTTAGCATACACCACTCGGTAGCCTAAGCCAATTAATGAGTGGGGATAACATTAAAAATGTAGTAAAAAAAACACTTAAACATAACATAAATACAAATAAAGACAAAAACGTAAACGCAAGTATAAAACAAATGAATTGCAGATTAATATTACACACTAAGAAACCGAATAAGAGAAAAAACAAACATAACATAAGTACACAAGTACATATAAATAACATCATTTACTAATTTGTGAAGACTTTTTTTATGCATCTAATTGTGTCCTGTAAAATATCCACAGAATTTTGCAGCTGACAAGACAAAGGTGAAAATTTCAACAAATTAGTTTTAGAGGTGAGAAAATAAAAAGGTCTTGAAAGTCGGGGTCAGAATGAGGGGTGTGAAAATATAACGCAGCTTGTAAGTCTGAACAATCGATTTTTCCGGTTACAATTTTATGTATCATGTTATCATGTGTAATTACAGATACGAGTACGTCGTTTGCTTAAGTCATTTAGTTGGATCGACTTAGTAAAGTGTTTTGTGGTACCCCTTGAGGTGGATATATGTTATCAATTTTCAACCATAGGTATTTAACATATTTACGCTGAATGTCCACTAACTTTTTAACATGGATTTCATAGGTGGGGCACACAATTCCAGTGATCCATATTCTATATTAATACTTATTAATACTGTAAAATTCTTGTGCAGCAAAAAAAACGCCAATACACATTTATCTCTAAATCAAATGAACACAGACTGAAATTTAGTACTGAAATTGTAAATTTAATAAAATAATACCAAATCGCATAAAGTATTAGTCATTTAAACTACAATAAAGGGAAAATAAAAATGTTACTAAATACTTACCCAATGACACTTAACAACAGGAATAAGAAGTCAGAAAACAAATAAACACTTTCTAAGTAAGCACGAACGTAGATCGAAGAAAAAGTTAAATCGAACTGGGTTCAATGATAGGATATCTATAGCACGTGATCATACCGAGCATGACTATTAACCGGAGGAAAAAAATAATTCTAGTCGGCAGTGCCCAGTGTCGAAGATTTATTTCATGTTCAGTCCGAGTTTTAAAAGGCAAAAATTTTATGATATCAATATTTCTCTTTACAACTTTATGGTTTTAATAAATTTGTTAAATCACTAACTTTTAACATGCCAGTACTTTGATCTTAAGGACTTTCAATAGAATAAGATACCAACACCAAAGGCAAGAAGGAAATCAATGCTAATAAATACGGATTAAAATTATAAAAAAAGGATGAATAAAAAAATATTTTATAAGATTAAGCTAATGATCCCAAGAAAATGATACCTTTTTACAAATTTTATATTTTCTTTTTATGTCTAGGTACTCGGGTAGCCTCGATCGAGACGTCATACATTTATTCTATATTACATAATTTTAAAAAGATGTGTAGCATCTTTATGCTCAAAATGTGTTAATGCATGCTATCATGATAAACTTTTTACTTAGGTACAGCAAAATATTTTCAAGAAAGTCAAAGATGTGACTAGGTTTTCCGAGAATCTCCTTCCAAATCCTTTACAATCCTTTTTTTAATAAACTTGTAATAAACACCCCACCTTCAGGTCATTTTTTTAATATACAGGGTGTCCCGGAAATGGTGGGCAATCTCTCGGATATGGATAGATAATGAGAAAATAATGTCACAAGTTCATATAAAATTTTTTCCTCCGGGCTCACCCTGTAGAGTGATTAGCTCTTGAAGTTGAGAATTAAAAATGTTTTTTTTTGCTGTAACTTGTATTTTTCAATAAATTTTGAAAATTTTTTGACTGGATCTATAATTTTTGAAGCTGCTTTGGATGATAATATGAAATCCTCGATAATAATTATGGGGGCCCGGGGGCAAAGCACCCCCACCAAAATTATTATCGAGGATTTCATATTATCATCCAAAGCAGCTTCAAAAATTATAGATCCAGCCAAAAAATTTTCAAAATTTATTGAAAAATACAAAAGTTACAGCAAAAAAACCATTTTTAATTCTCAACTTCAAGAGCTAATAACTCTACAGGGTGAGCCCGGAGGAAAAAATTTTATATGAACTTGTGACATTATTTTCTCATTATCTATCCATATCCGAGAGATTGCCCACCATTTCCGGGACACCCTGTAT
>NW_019417164.1:35572-73792 GCF_000390285.2 Anoplophora glabripennis | reverse complement strand
TCATTTATTGGATTTAAGGCCTGTACTCGTTGCACATGGTATGGATAAAGCAGTTGCTCGTGAAGGATTCTCCAAACAAGAGGACCACTAATTCCTACCTCGGCTGATATTCTCCGCACACTCGTACCTGGATTCTGCTCTACCAGTGCTAGAATTTCTTCTTCTGCTCTAGGAGTGGATACCGACCTTGGTCTTCCGGATAAATGGCACTGTTTGCTCAAGGAACCGGTATCACGCAATCTTTGGTGAATTCTTCCAAACATGCGTTGTGAAGGAATCTGGCGATTTGGATAAGCGTCAACATAAAGACGTCGCGCTTCGGTGGCGTTCCCATTAGCACGACCATACATGAAATGCATGTCTGTTAATTCTGCGTTAGAGTAACCAGCCATAGCGAAAGAAAACTTGTGCACTGAGAACAACTGTCAAATACGTACTGTTTATTTCACTAAACATCAACCAACTATTATAAGAAAATACACAACGTTTTTGCAAAATAAAAAAAGGGGCTAAAAAACATAAAAAATTCCATATCTCCGCAACCGTTACTTTGTGGACCCATGTTTATTGAGACTTTTCTACTTATTTTGGTTCATACTATTACCTCCTTAAATATTTTACACTCTTTTTTAACACCCTGTATATATCAAGTTTTTATTAGCGAGTTAATTTTTAAGTTTTTTATGTTTTCTCCAAAATTGTCAATATGAAATAATTATTATCAATTGAATCAGTAGTATTATTGGCATCCTTATATTACAAGTTGAAATAAAAATATTTTTATTAATTTTGAACACTCCATACACATTACTTTTTATCTTAGTGACTTTCAGAAACAATAAAGCTATGAAAAACAATGTGCTTATAATAAACTGTTTCCCGAAAAGGTCGCGTATTCGAGATATAAGGCGCCAAATTTGAATTTTTTCATTATTATTTTTTTAATATCTTGGAGCAAATTGGGGAAGAAATGACTATCATATTTTGAGGACTCTTCCTTCTAATCATGGCTGTTGATTGATGATAATGGTACACTAATTGCAAGTACCACTTTTTTTAGTTAAAAGTGAAAATTTTCGAAATTTTCTTTGTGGACCAAAGCACCCGATTGAGTATAAAAATAGACTTTATCGCTGTTTTCCTATTTCTTTCTTGATGTTTTTTAAATTTCTTAGGAATTTTTGAGATGTGAAAAATTCAAAAACTTGTTCAGTCAACTCAGCATTCTACTGTTCCAGTAGGCAATTGAATCGTACGTAGCATGCCATGAGAAAATATAGACTGACGGACCCTTAGCCTTTTTACTTTTATTTAGCAGTTTAATTAATTTTTTATTACTTAGTATTAATTGTGTTAAATTAATTACTACCTGCAGAATATTAAAAAACAGAACACATTTTTGTTTATTTTAAAATAATGTAAAATAAATTTATGTTCAAAATGGAGCCCCCTCTGCAATACATTTTTGGCACCAGTGAATCAAGTTTACAGCAGCTGATAATTGTAATGGATTGTTCTAAATTTCGTTACATCCGTTTCTTATTCGAACAATTAATTCACCGCGAGTATTAACAGAAGTTTAATAAACAATATTCTTTAGATTGCTCCAAACAATAAAGGATTAAGGTCTGGTGATATTGGCGGCCCTACACTATTCATTTGAATTCAGCTATTTGCGCATACATTCAGAGTATGTACCTACATTTTCAAGTCAAGTCTATTGTACACTCTTCGTCTTCAAGTGTATAAAGTTTTTTTTAAATCATTAAATTTCGATGCATTTTTATAATTGGATCATTTTATATGTTTAATAAATATTTAACAGGGGACAGGATATGTTGTCATTTTTTTTATTAAAACAATATGTAAAATGATTTGTACATTTAAAATATCAATCATTTATTTAAAATGAAAAATTGAAATAAAATTTGAACAATTTACTATGCTATGGTATTATGCATTATAAAGGTTCAAAAATATGGGTGCAATAAAAGGTGTCCCAGAAATTAGGCACACAATTTTCATCACACAACTTTTGTGGCTATAACAATTTTTTTCTAAATCTCACATTTTGTATCCATTATTAAAATAACGCTTGCGAACTATCCATGTATTAAAGAGATATCTACGTAACATATACTCCAGTCGGCAGAGGCCGAAATGTTTTTTTAGTAGTTTTCTTTAAATAACTCAGCGGTATGACTTTGTACGAAAAAATGCTTAGGACATGATTTTGTTCGTAATAAAAGATTGAAAAAACGGTATAAAACACCAATTTTTTTAAGTTGCTGTAAAAATGTCAATTATAAACAAAAAGTGATACAACTTTCGAAAACTATAGTTCAATATATGTATATACAATAATGACGCTAAAGAAATTAGGAGAGCAAAACTTTTTGTTCTATAAGGTGTTATACATTCATCGGCATTTGAAACTCGAAACTTTGCCAAATTTGTTCGAAGCTTTGCTGACACCTGAAATTTGGTACACACATAGTGTAAATATGCAGAAACCAAAAGCAATTTGCAAAATTCAAGTATCTTCATTTTTGCAGTTTTGGTAAGGTTTTATACGTCACCCTAGTTTTATACGTCACCGTTTTTTTAATTTTTGGACGTATATTTATGTATATTTATAAAATATTCCATTACGGTAGATTAGCCAGCATAATTACCTACAATTTAAAAAAATATATATTTTCATCGTTTAGATCCTAAGCTACTTAACATTTTGCGCCTGTTAGCCGTAGTCGTACATTATTCAACATATTAACATAAAACAAAATCGTACGTGTGGGGTAAACCTTTAACTTTAAGTAAACAATTGGTTAAATTTACTGTTGCATATTTCTAATAGTATACAAGCGCCGAAGAGCGGAGCTCGCGCACGAAAATGAAAAGTTAAAGATTTACCCCACACGTACGATTTTGTTTTATGTTAATATGTTGAATAATGTACGAGTACGGCTAACAGGCGCAAAATGTTAAGTAGCTTAGGATCTAAAGGAATATACTTGAATTTTGCAAATTGCTTCTTGTTTCTGCATATTTACACTATGTGTATATCAAATTTCAAGTGTCAGCAAAGCTTCGAACAAATTTGGCAAAGTTTCGAGTTTCAGATGCCGATGAAAACGTCATTATTGTATATATATTGAACTATAGTTTTCGAAAGTTCTATCACTTTTTGTTTATAATTGACATTTTTACAGCAACTTAAAAAATTGGCGTTTTATACCGTTTTTCCAATCTCACGGCTTTGTTATTGCAAATTTCGTAATCAGACCACCGCAGTTTTGTAGCTATTTTTATTACGAACAAAACCATGTCCTAAGCATTTTTTCGTACAAAGTCATCCCGCTGTTATTTAAAGAAAACTACTAAAAAAATTTTTTTTCACGATTAAATTGTTAATAACTTTTTTCCTGATAAAATACTTTGTCAGCAAATAAGCCTGTTATTGTACTGATCATTTAAAGTAGACCTGTGTAGTTATTTCCGGGTTATCAAGGTTTGACATGCCGAAGCTCTACCAACTGGACTAATATGCAAATCCTTTATGGAATGATTTACTAAAAAATTTTAAATTTTTAGTAATTATATTATCTTAAAAACCCAGGTTTTCAAAAAAAAAGAACAAATAAAAGTTGTTGCTTTTGAATAATTGTGTGATTAAAATTATATTTATTTCTGGGACTACCTGCACCCTTTACATGAATGGAGAATGCCATTAAAATAAAACAAGTTTACATTTTTTAGTAGGTACACATTGTTCATTTCTAGTACATTTTTGAATTGGATATGTGGTTCAATTTAAGATGTACTACTGTACTAAATTCGTACAATTCAATTTCAAAAAGTATGATAGTACTTCTTTACAATTTAGAATAATTATGAAAGCATAAAATTCCCTGGTAGCAAAATCTTGCACAAGACACTTATACAAGACTGCTGTATACCTACTGCTGAAATCAGCATCAGGTTTACTGCAAGATTCATTGTGCAATTGTCTTGATCAAAGCTTTCAATGGATTTGATTCAGGACACTTGAGCACAAAGGGGTAAATTAAAGCAAGTGACTTACATTAGAATTAAGTAAGACATATTGTACTTGACTTATACTAATTCACCCCTTTGGACTCGAGTACTTTTGGTTAAGTCTGATGCAAGTATTGTAAAAGTATCTTGCAGAAGAAGCGATATAAATTTCACCAATAGACACAAAACAATCTGACACAATTTGGCTATTTCAAGTAAACTTGAAGCAACTTGTATTAGAATTGCACACGATTGTGCTACCAGGGTTATTTCCCTTTATTATTCAGTATTATTCAAAAATACTAGAATCACGTCAAAACTTCTCGAAATAGATTACCCTGAAAGTGAGACATAGCGTTTTCGGGAGACAATAATTGTAATGCTAATTTCAGGGGAAACCAACATCTATAAATTCAAAAGTCTTAATTCTAACTTAACAATGCTGGTTGCTCTGAATACATATATTATTCATAACGCAGTGCATCAATTTGTTGCTGCTGAATATTAAAAGTCGAAAACTATCGATGACATTATCAGTTATCAATAGCTGACATATCGAATTATATCCAAAGTTCATTAAAAGCAATCAATCAGTTTCTGTACAATTTCTTACTTGTATTTAACATCTTCAGAACTGAACAGAACAAAATATCTATAACATTTCCAAAATGTTACATTAAAGAAGTTACTACATTTTAAATAAGCAAGATAAAAGCATTAAAGCCAAATTTAAGAAATATAATGTGTATTTCTATGAACGAAATGAAAACAGAAAACTGAATAAAACCTTTACTTAAAATTTGATGAGTTTGACTAGATGTTATTGCCTAATTTAACTGAAAATACTCTATGAAAATTCACAGAAAATATTTTCCAATTTGTGCCATTTATATTTTATGGATGTCATATTTTGATGATCCTGATATTGAAAATTGCAGATTTAATTAGGCCATCATAAGGACGCTTTGTGTTTCAGGTTACTTAAGTATTGGGTTGCAATTAATGCCAAGTTAAAAGTGGAAACATTTTTGTATGGCGATGAAATTCCTATGGTTGTTATAAAAAGTTTTCAAACAGAACTTTAAACTCCTAAAATGTAGTAACCATATGACGGCAGCATTACAAAAATTAATCTTGCGCCACTTCAAATATTCTGCTCCAAAATAAATTTAATTTAATGCTAGTAGGGTAAGTTGGAGAGTTGAAAATTTTCCCCCCACCACTTTTCCTCCCCCCACCACTTTCCCCGCCCACAAACCGGTTTTCAATCAACTAGAGTCGGGGGAGGTCCACGCTAACCAATAATAGGTTGGAGAGTTGAAAATTTACCTCCCACTTTTTTATTCCGACCAATGAGAAGTCGGAGAGTTGAAAATTTNATGGAGGAAGATTATTTGGTATGTCGATTGTTAGATTAGGCAAATCAAAAATATTAGTATGATATGACATTTTAAAACCTTCTAAACCAGAGACGTTAGATTCATTTTATAAGGATCCGTTTGAAAAAGTGGGGGTTGATAGGAGGGGAGATTTTCAAACATTCATTGGATCTGTCTAAATAAGTGGGGGAAATTTTCAACTCTCCGACTTCTCATTGGTCGGAATAAAAAAGTGGGAGGTAAATTTTCAACTCTCCAACCTATTATTGGTTAGCGTGGACCTCCCCCGACTCTAGTTGATTGAAAACCGGTTTGTGGGCGGGGAAAGTGGTGGGGGGAGGAAAAGTGGTGGGGGGAAAATTTTCAACTCTCCAACTTACCCTACTAATGCTTTTTTTTATTAACTATTTTGTGCATGTTTTTTTATTTGAAATATAATGTTTCCTATAAAATCGAATGGGTGTGCTCTTTTTATTTTTTGAAGTTACATCATAAAATTTGAAAAAAAAAACAATTACTATCAAATTTAAATTTGAATAGATAAAGTACAGAAAATTTTATTTTATAAAAGAATTAAATAAAGCCCAATTGCGTCTGATTAATAATGAAAACAAATATTTTGCATATACAGGGTGTTCCTTAATGATATGCGAATATTTAAGGGTGAGATTCTACATGAAAAATTAATAATAGTTTGCTTTATAAACTAGTCCAAAAATGTTCTTTTGCGAAAATACGGGGTGTTAAAATTTTAGGAAAAAAAGGAAATTAATAAATATTTTGGAAACCACTTGAGATGTTTCAGTGATATTTAGTACACAGTGATAGTTAATAAAGATAAGTTTTTCAATATAAACATAATTTTTAGCTCTAACAGTGGCGTGCGTACAAACACTCACTGATATTTTTAAAGAAAAAAATGGTACACCAATGGTTTTTTCCAAATATAATTATTTTTGAAATCCCCATTCAATTCGAAAGATAAGAACTCTCTTGAGTTTATGTTCTGCGATGCACTGTTTTTGAGTACAAAAATTTAATTTTTTTGGACTATAGTTTATAAACTATCATTAATTTTCCATGTAGAATCACACCCTTAAATATTCGCATATCATTAAGGAATACCCTGTATATGTGCGAGGTCGGCAACCCCTATTTGAGTGATTTTTTTCAAAAAGTTTCTCCATTTATCAAAACATTACTATAATTTTCACCAGCTGCTACTTCTGCAAACTGGAACACCTTTGAGATACAGATATTAAATAAATTTTTTGATTATTTATTTAATAGCATTATTTAATAATTTTTTATTTAACTATTAGGCAAATTTAAATTATTTTATTTCTAGTGACAAAAATCCGATTAAATGAGAAACAAATAAATTGTTAACATAGATAAATTTATTTTAAAACACGCTTTAGCAATGGACCTAAACTAAAAAAGTTGTTACTTACCAGAGATCCATCAGCATTAAAATCAGCACTACATAGAAAAAATTAAAAGGGAGGGTGTGATCATAAAAAATGTTCCAAAAGTCGTTACTTTCTGAACAAAAATTATGTTACACTGCCATTAGCACATCAGTTGAGTTTTATATGTAGATAAATAATTAATTGAAGCAGTATATTATCAAAAGTTTTATTACTTTTTAAATTCATAATATAATATATATTATTTAGAAAAAGAATATGAATTTATTATTATTATAAGACATTTCTTATTTATTCTTATTTACAGAAACTAAAATATGTTTTACAAATGTACTAATAAATTAACCTTAATCACTACTAACTAGTCCTAAAACTGAAACCCTTTCTTAGAAACATAGGCTTTAAGAAATCAAAATCTGTTATCTTGTGAATTAAAATTAAGTCTTTAAATCTTCTATGAATGTATTAATCTTTGCCAATAATTGAGCTTCATTTTGCTTTCAATAATAATAAAATTTAACAAGTAAAAAATATATACAGAGTATCCCATTTTTGATATCATGCTTATGACAATATGACTTTTTTTAGAGAATTTTCAGATCAAAACAGATTTTTGAGTAAGTTCTTTAATTTTGGTGTTATAGCTACAAGTTATAGTGATTGCAGTTGCAGTTTTTTTAAATGCTGACACTAAATCATAGATCTTATTGTACAGAATTCAATGGTTTTATTATTTTTTTAATGACCATGTTTTCCCACTTACAAATTAGGTCCAATTTTTTTTAATGGAAACTGTAGTTGGCCATGACCTAATTAAAAACAGTGTTCTTCACTTCCCAAGAATGACCAAAAACAAATTCTATTAAACCAATTGTATATGGGGCATTCCACGTCAAATCGACCACTTTTAACCCTGACCTCTTTCGATTTAGTTGAAACTTTTTTATTGTTTTCTACCCCATTGAAAACCTCTGAGAATTTTTTCAAATTTTTTCACTCGACTCTAAAAAAGATGAATTTTTGAAAAAAAATAGATTTTTTTAAATAACCATAACCTTTTCAAAAATTGAGTTATCAGGACGTTTTTTTTCAAAATTTTTGTCTTTAAATGTACTTTATGAAAAAAATAGATCAAAATTATCTGGACCTTTTTCAATTTTCGAAAAAAAAATGAAAATTTCTCGATTACAATTTTTGAAAACATTTTTTTGCTTATAAAAAAACTGACATTTTTATAAATCCTCAAATTTTTTCAGTAGTGTTTTCTTCATTTTCTATATTTTTTTATTGATTGAAAAAAAATACATTTTTGAAAATTGAAAAAATTTATTCTATGCAGCGATCGATGACAATTTCAAAAAGTCAAAAGAGGATGGTTTCAAAATGATTTATTTGAGTTCAAATGCGTTGCATGTCTTTTTTTGAAGCCCACTGTTCGTCCAAAAATGGCCCAAATAACAACTTCCTTTTTCATTTTCTTTGTTTTCGGATGTAGTTTTCGAAAAAAATACAAAAAAATTATTCAAAACGATCTATTTTTTCTTAACTTTTTTAAAAAAATTCGAAATTTTTTTCATGTTTACCACTTTCATTTATATCTTTCATATATTTTTTTCAATTTTGGGATTCTATATACATTTTGAAAAGTTTTCAAAATAGTGATGTGAAATAAGCTAAACTTGAAAAGAAAAATTATTTCTCAATCAATAAAAAAAATAGAAAACGAAAAACCACTGAAAAAATTTGAGGATTTAAAAAAAATTTGTTATTTAAGAAAAAAAAAATTTCAAAAATGGTAATCGAGAAATTTTCGTTTTTTTTTTGAAAATCGAAAAAAAAATGGTGGAAATAGGTCCAGATAATTTTTATCTATTTTTTTTCAAAAAGTACATTTAAAAAGAAAAATTTTGAAAAAAAAAAGTCCCGATAACTCAATTTTTGAATGTTATGGTTATTAAAAAAAAAAACTATTTCTTTAAAAATTCATAACTTTTTTTGAGTTGGGTGAAAAAATTTGAAAAAATTCTCAAGAGGTTTTCAATGGGGTAGAAAACAATAAAAAAGTTTCAGCCAAATCGAAAGGGGTCAGGGTTAAAAGTGGTCGATTTGGCATGGAATGCCCCATATACAGATAAACAAATTTATATACGTAGTTGGTAGAATAAATAGAAAGTTATTACCTTGGTTTTTACATTATAACCAACTAAATATTTTTTGAAAACAAAAAATACCTTATTTTAACTGTCGTGGCAAACTATGGTTTCCATAAAAAATTGTAACATTGTTCCGCAAATTGAAAACCAATGGATTCTACAAAAAAAACTAATAAAATGCCAACATTTCAAAAAAAAATCCATCTGTAGGCATTATAAGACTTACACAAATTAATAAAATTTTAACTTTTTAGCTACAGCTCCAAAACGTCGAAATATCAAAAATCTGTTTTTCACCAGACGACTTCCCTCAAAAAAGTAGCCAATCAATGTTCATCTATTTTCAATAATAACTGAGATATTCCAGCATGACATTGACAATAGGACACAGACAGTTTATGGGGTTCCTGAAAAAGTGGGAGAAATAACCAAAACCCATTTGAAATTACACTGGCACACAAACAAAATTCACATACTTTCTAACAGAGTATAATTAATATGCCCCCTGAATTTTGACCCACTGAAGATGGAGCTCACAAATGCTCCATCACTTCAGGATTTTTCCCCAACCTCAAAAAATAGCTCAAAATCAGTGGAAAGCTCGATTTTTTTTTTATGAAATAGTTAAAATTTTGAAATATACAGTGTGTCCGGTAAGTCCTTTTAACCTTTTAACCGTGGATGGGGGGTCCTAAGGTCATTCAGAAAATCGATTTTTGTCTTAGTACAAGTCCCTTTGTTTTTCAGTTATTTCGTTTTTTTTTTCGAAATTTCCACCATAGGTTAGTTTATTGGTCACTACGGTCACAAGAGAACGTATACCTTTTAGTTATTTTGCGTAATATTCTTGAATTGTGTTATTATCAGATGCTTATTGGAATTTGTAACTAGCAATAGTAGTTCTTATTTAAAAAAATCTTAAATTTAAATTTTACATTAGAAACAAAAGCTCCGAAGGGCATTCGTAAGAAGGTGCAGAGCCTGCATCAGGGAAGGCGGCAGACAATTTGAACATTCACTGTAATTTTTAAATAAAATTAATTAATAACTGAAAGATAATACGATCTCTTGTGGCCGTAGAGACCAATAAAGTAACCCATGGCGGAAATTAAAAAAAAACGAAATAACTGAAAAACGAAAGGGACTTTGCACTAAGACAAAAGTTGATTTTCTGAACGACCTTAGGGTCCCCTATCCACGGTTAAAAGGTTATCCATTAGACACTCGATATAGAGGGTGTCCTGAAATTCATGCAATAAAATTTGGTCACAGATTCTTAAGACAAATTTAGGGGACCCGTATTTTTTATTTTTGCCAAATGGCCCCCTCTTTCGGAGTTACAGCCCCCTGAAGTCCGCCCCTAAGAATAATCTTTTTTTTATATCTCAGAACCCTGTTGTACGAGAATCACTAAATTTGGTACATAGGGGTTTTGTGACATGTGGAATCTGACGGTGCTATATTTTTTGCGGTTAAGACAATTTTTCGTGTGCCCCCTGTCTTTGGAGCCAAAAAAATTTGGTCTCATATTTAAATTTCGTAAAAATTATCAGTCCACTAGAAAGCCATTAAATTTAGAAACTTTTTGTCTCTTTATACATTTTTCGTAAAACGCAATGTTTTCGAGAACAATGTCAAAATGCATATCGAATGCATATCGTGATTCGCCATTTTCCTCAAAAACATTGCGTTTTACGAAACAAATACCAAGAGACAAAAAAGTTTCTAAGTTCAATGGCTTTCTAATTTTTAAAAAAATCAAATTTGCAATCAAATTTTTCTGATTCCAAAGACAAGGGGGCCCACTAAAAAGTGTCTTAAGGGAGTTTCTCGCCAAAAAGCATAACACTGTGATATTCCACGTCATAAAACGCCTGTGTACCAAATTTAGTGATTCTCGTACAACATGGTTTTGAGATATAAAAGAGACTTCTTAGGGGCAGATTTCAGGGGGCTGTAACTCCGAAAGAGGGGGCCAGTTGGCAAAAAGAAAAAATGCGGGTCCCCTAAATTTGTCTAAAGAATCTATGATCAATTTTTGTTGCATGAATTTCGGGACACCCTGTATAACATAAATATTATACTTGTTTTTTTTAATTTTGTGTTTGTTTTTTTGTTTGTTGTTAGTGTGTTAATTGGGTCAAAACAAGAACATTTTATTTTTGTAATTTTTTTTCTCTAAAATGCATTCTTAGGGAGTTATGGGCATTTCAATGCTCAAAATCGGATACAAAGGGTTGTAACTCCACAAGGAGCCATTTTAGAGAAAAAAGTGTGGGAATAAAGAGGTTTTGTTTTGATCCTATTAGCACGTCTGTGTACTTTATTTTCAAAATCTTAACTATTTTAACAATACAGATTTTCACTGATTTTGAGCCATTTCTTGAAGTTAGAGAAAAATCGTGACGTGATAGTGCATT
Organism: Anoplophora glabripennis; assembly: GCF_000390285.2. NCBI lineage: Eukaryota > Metazoa > Arthropoda > Insecta > Coleoptera > Cerambycidae > Anoplophora > Anoplophora glabripennis. The sequence goes on along the minus strand of NW_019417164.1, from coordinate 62,372 downwards.
TCTGATGGCTCCATCGTCTTCAGCGGACGAAAATAAAAGAGGGTTATCATACTCTGTTAGACAATATATGACTTTTTTTGTGTGCCTGTGTTATTATAACTGTTTTGCCACATATACATAAGAACTAGAGGACTAAATAATATAAAACTGCAATTACTTAAATGCCATTCGACTGCTGTACATGAAACGATAAAAAACTCTCTAAATATAAGACAGAAATAAAGTTTGGATTAATTTTCAAGGAAATAAAAATTAACCCTGTATTTCAAAATAGTAATTCTTCACATCGAATAATAATGCATTTTGGCTACTGAAAAAATAAAAGGCAGATCCACTATCTTTTATTCAATGCTAACATGTTAGTGTGCCAAAAATTCAACTTAATCTAGGAATAATGCAAAAAACCTCGTAAGAAAATCTAAATACTTACTTGTGAATAGTGAAATTAACAAACGCTCGATAAATAAGTAAAACTCTCCGTCCGCATAGTTGCCTATAAACAGAACTTGATAGTGAAGTGTAACAATATTAGTCACTTCAATGCTTCGATAGATTGAAAAAATTCTGTTTTTGACACCGACAGCTACTATAAAAGCCCTTCGATCAAAATATTTGGTGGACAAGCAAAGACGAGACTCCCACACACTTCACAAATACTGTCCAATTACTTCAACAAGCGAATGCTCAAATTCTTGTCCAACACCAAACAGAAAAAAATTTACAGGCATTTTAATATTTAAAACTGTTATTGTAGCCGTCGTTAAGAAAAAAATACCTATCTCGGTCACTGACAAATATAAACTTCACAACTACCATTTATCAGCTACTAAATATTTAATTTGACTTACTAAATATTTAATGAACTGCTGGTGAACAAAGAATTACTCTTCCGTCATCAAAAATATAAAACGTTTATGGTAACAATTATTTCCATTTGATATATACATTACACTTACAGCGAGAAACTGAATTAGAAACGTCTTTTCTTATAAAATATTTGCAGGTATTTCCGACGATACACCCCCAAATTTACACACGTTCCTTTAGATTTGGTACTATTACCTCAGTCGCTGTTGCCTGTTCAGTAACTTGTCGGATAATTTATGGTAGCGCTAGCTGCCTCATTATCCAGATCTAAATAGGGCAAACTATTACTCGGACTCATAAAAGGTGTAGGCTGTTTTGAGTTTCCATTAGTTTGTCCTGCCATCATGCAGGATGGTGGCTGCGGAGGCTGCTGCGGTTGAGGTGTAGGGTGAGGGGAACGCGGCGGAGATGGGCTGTCCAAATTTATGACAGATGGGCTGGCGGGGTATCCGGAACTAGACACTGATGATGGACCAGGTGTTGTAGTCACTCTAGATTGGTTGCTGCTAGACGATATGCTTGTGGAATCTGCAGGAAATTATATCCAATATGGTTTTTGCCAATAATTGAAAGATTTTTTGTTATAAATACTCCTTGCGCCAAAAGCATCAGTCAAAAGGTTGATTTTATAAATTTAATTTTTCTTGTCTACACAATATTCACTATAATACATAACATAGTTAACATTTCAAATAAACTGCGAAATGTATCTCATTTGACGCAAAGAAAATCTAAGTTTTGTATTTTGTTTGTAACTAAATTTATAAAACCAACTCTTCGACTAATCCTTAGAAAGGAGTTATTTATATAATTTTTTTTTTTTCAGTACCGCAGTAATTTCTGTAGAATTAGATTATTGTAGATTGATTTGTAAGCTTAAAAAGCACTGAATAAGATAAAATCACTTATCCCCTGCTATAAAATGGTACAAGAACAGAATAAGTTACATGTCACGTTATCCCGTTCTTGTGCGAAGTTTGTTAGTTCTTTTGAACCTGGCATCTGTCCTGGCCATTTTTTGTATTCACTTATTTTTGTAAGTAATAAATATGTAAGTACCTAATAATTATTTTGTATATGGAAAACTGTTTTGAAAATTATTTATCCAATTCTTCCACCTGGTGTAAATTTAAAAATAAAAACAAATAACAACACATATGCATATCCCGTTCTCACCATATACAGTGTGTCCCTTTAAGTTCTCTACAAATGGGTAACTTTTTTATTATCAATTTTACGATAAAAGGTATTCTTTATAAAAAGTTCTGTTTTTTGAAAAAATGGTATTGAATTTTTCAAAATTGAAATAGCATATACAGTGACAAAAATTATTAAAAAAATCAAATTTGGCAAAGGAGAAGTACAAATCATTTTTATTTTCCAGAAAAGTATAATGCCGGAGTATTGCCGGAAAATAGTCTCATATTCACGTTCTAAACTTGATTTTTCATTTTTGACCATATGATATCTCAAATATGAAAAATTTAATACAATTTTTTCAAAAAGCAGAACTTTTTATAAAGAATATCTTTTTTTCGTCAAATTTATAATAAAAAAGTTACCTATTTGTGGACAACCTAAATGAATAAAAAAAAAATAGAAGAACGTTACGAATCTAAACAGACTTTATTTTTAATTCAAACTAACATTTTCCCATTTTGACCAATCAAAATAACTCATTTAGAGGGAAAAAAATAGAAAATTGTTACCTGGACTTTTATAAGTGGAAATGGTAAAGGAGCTTATAATAATAGAAAAAAAATAAATGCATGAGCAGGGGTGGCGTGGCGGAGGGTTAATTTGGGGGGTTGAAAATTTGTGAAAAATTGTATCATTGGGATTTCTGGCGAAGGTTGACGTCAAACAAAAAAGTATCCAATACAAAAGTTGTAGATCACGCAAAAATCTACAACTTTCGTAGAGGTCACTTTTTAAGATAATCTCAAAATTTCCGAGAAAAAAGCGAAAAACAGGTTTTTTCTTATTTTTCGTTTTTTATTTCTCATTTCCAAAAAAATTATTTAATTTTGACAAAACTTAGTGAAAGTATACCTTTCTGTGTCTTAAATAACCATAAATTTTTTTAGATAAAAAAATCAAGAAGTTTAGAGATATTCATTTTTTCCGGTCTCAAACAACTTTTTTGACGATCATTTTTTTCGTTTTGACATACTTTTTGGTGAAATAAAAAAATCTGTAATCACTGTTCAAAAACATACTCAAAAATGTAAAAAAATACAAAATGACGCAACAATGAATTTTCCAGTAATTGTAGATAATTTGTTTAAATTAAAAAAAATCAAAAACTGATTACACCATTCAATTGTATGGAAAATATACAAAAAAACTGTCTCATTGTTTGACCCAAAACTGTATTATTGTATAGTATTGCTATAAACATGTCGAATAGTAAATAAATAAAATATATAATAATTTTTTTTCCGTAGGATCGATCAGTGTACTTATTTTTTTTAAATTTTGATGAATTCATAGATATACAGTGTGTCCAAGATAAGGATGGGATAGCATTAGGATCTAGGAAACGGTAAGAGATACGGGGTGGCTCAGATTAGAAAAAAGTTATGCCGTTTAGAAACTTTTAAAATTCCGGGTAGTTCCGGAAAAATCAGAGGGGCCATCATCAAGATTCTTTTTTAAATATGTCGTTGCTATTTTTATGACCAAATCTAGTAATTTTTAATTCTGAATTAGATTATATTACTATTGCAATCGCTTAAAATGTTTTTAGCTTGTTTTATTTAAAATTTTTCCTAAGTAAGACTGAACGCTTTCAAAATACTATTGGATGAAGTCATAACAGTATAAAAGTCAATACCGCACAAAATATCCAACAATTGTTTTTACTACTATTAGCAATACTAATTAGAAATAATAAAACATTTCATAAATTCGAATTATTTTTTTATTAGACACAACTTTTTAAATTGATTAAAAAAAATTATTGGATATTTTGTGTTAGAGGTTATCTGACTATCTATATGACTTTCATGAATACTTTTAAAATCCCCTGACTATTCTCTGTTTTTTTTTATGAAGAACAATTAATTCCCTGACTTTTCCCGGTATTCCCAATTTCCCTGATATTGTTTAATATGAAATTGAAGTAAAATCTCTAAAACAGGAAATAATAGTTGTAAATTGTACAAGTAATAATTTTTAAGAATTACTTAAGGTGACTGTTTTTAATGTGATATATCCAGAATATATTTCTTAATATACTCCCAGTGCTAAGAAGACCGATTCAGAAGTGCTACATACCAATAGTCAATTTTACCAATTAAATCAGAAAATTAATAGGTAATATTAAATGCAAATACTCATTTTTTATATAAAAAAATATATTAAATTTATGGTTTACTTTTATTTAAATTATTCACTAACTAAATGAAATTGAATTATCATTCAAAAACTTCTCGATAGCAAATATCTTTAATTAGAAATTTTTTCAACTTACGTAAGAATTAAAAAAAAACAAATGTTCGAAATATCTAAAACTACTTTTCTGAAATACGAGGACTAAAGGAATAAAAATAAATAAAAATGTAATTGAAAAAAAGTATAATTTTGAAAAAGTTACAATTATGCAACATAACTATAGTTAACAGCACCTAATTCTATATTTGGGAAGCTTGAAGAAATAAATTTTTTGATATTTTAATAATTTCCCCTCAAGTCTTCCCTTCTCATTAATTAAAAAAGGTACATTTCTAGTCATAACTATCAAAAATAATTAAGTAATATGATAACTCTTAAATTATATGGAGATCGCGATTTCACACAAAATCTAAAATTTCCGACTATCCTCAAAGAAATGACTGACAAATTTTGTTTATTAAAAATCTCTAAAATAAATATTTGACTAACACTTATATAAAAAAATAAATATTAAGAAAAAAAACACTAATGTCTGTTTATGTAACGATGAAATTTAATATATCTAGTGCAGAGTTCTGAATTTTATCTTATTGCGCAAAGCTACTATTGTTTTCAGTTAAAGCGGCCAGCAAAAGTATTCGTACAGGAGAGCATGCGGTGGAACAATGATCTATTATCAAGTAAACAATGCTTAGAACAACACCTTTTTAGAAATGTTATTATTAATAGAAATTTCAGAAGCTAATACGAAATAAATACAATAGTTCAAATGATCGAGAAGGTATATTGCAAAAATATTCGTACAGCACCTTTTTCAGTATGCAAATCACGTGCGTTTAGATTTAACCTCACAGTTTACATACGAACGAGTACATTTTTCATTACGTCTGGACAGAAAGGAAACGAAACGAGAATTGCCAAAAGGAATATAATATTAAGATTACACAGCCAACAAAAATCATAATAAGAAATAGCAAAGGTATGAATCCATTCAACTGTGCAATAACTAGGAAAGTAGAAGTCTTTAACAAAAAGTTAGTCTGGATATGATTCGCATGGTACTTAACCCTGCTGGGTTGAAATCGTGCATCGCCCGTACATTAATGCTACAAATAGAAGGAAACGTTTAGATTTTTGCAAAACGGTATATAATTGAAAAACCTGATTTTTGGAATAGTCATTTTCTCCGATGAGTCGAAATTAAATATATTCGGGTCCGGCACACAAATACGCATATGGAGAAAACCAAACAAACAAAGATCTGAATCCCAAGAATTTCCAATCTATTGTGAAACATAGAGGGCAAGAAATCATGTATGGTATGGGACTGTATGTCCAGCAGAAGTATTGAAAAATTAGTAACAACACAGGGTATAATGGACAAACGTAAGAATTATGAGGGAAAATTTAAAAGAAAGCGCCAATTTACTTGGAATGAGCAATAATTACAATTTCCAGCAGGGCAACAACCTAAAGCATACAGCTTATATGGTACATCAGTGGATCACGTTCAATATACCCCATATCCTTGCTACACTTCCTCAAAGTACGGATATTAATTAACCCCATCGGGAATTTATGGGACGAACTTGAAAAACGTGTACGAAATCATAGTGTAATAGTAAAACCCAACTGAAAACCATATTGCTTGACAAATGGAAGAGTATAAGCCCTCATTTGACCAAAAAATTAGTAGGTTCTATGCCACACCGACTTTCTACCATTCTTAAGTCTAAAAGATATTCAACCAAATATTAATATGTAATTTCGCTTCAATATATATTTTATAATTTTCGTAACTGTGCAAATCCTTTTGCGATATATATTTTGTGCTAAGCAAGTTATTTTTATTTTTCATTTTTTATGAATGCCATTTTTTTTTTTTTCGTTTAGTAGGAGGGTGTAGAGGTCTTAAGCCCACGATGACTTAATAAATGTTTCATTTATGTTTGTTTTATTTACATTGGTACAGATCTTTTGTGTGTCGCATGCTCTCCTGTATGAATACTTTTGCTAGCCACTGTAAACTCTTTTATCAAACGACCTGATTCACTCAAATATAAACTATTTTAAAAATTTTTAAGCAATCTCAAGAAATATAAAATTTGTATTGCAAGAATAGTAATGATTCTAAACATGTTTCTCTTTGAATGATTTTTTAAAATTAATTACATTTTTACATAATACAGAATTTAAGTTTTTCATTCCATATTTGCAGATAGGACAATAAAAAACAAAATAAATAAATAATAATACTACAGTAAAACCTAATTGGTACTAGATATTTGCACACTTCTCAGCACTCTTCGACGCACTGGAATTCACACTTAATTAATAAAAAGAAATAAGTTAATCAAATGCATTGCTCACCAGGTTTCGGATTTACGGCTCGTCTTTTGGCTAAAGGTTCGTCATCGTCAGAATCCGACAGAGTAAGGTCAACCACGTCCTTTTTCTTCTCGGGAGTCTTCTCTTCCTGTTTAGGTTTATCGGTCGATGATGTTGCCGTATTGTTCACAACAATTTCTGGAACAAGCAGACCGAGCATTAATTGAAAAATATTTTCTTTCAAATTCAATGAAAATCAAATTACTAGCAGTTTTTTTTTAATTATATTATCTTCAGAATTATAAAAAGAAAGGAATAAAGATTTTTTTTTCAAACATCCTGTATGACAAATTATGTGAAAGAATTTTTTGAAATACCTTACATATTCTAAAATATTTAAAGTATTACATTTAAAAGCATGTTAGGTTATAACACAAAAAGAAGTTATAGAAAAATACCAGGTACGCAACTGGAATGCCTCAAAAAAACCGTATAAAACTTTTCTATAAATATAAAAAATTGTCCAAATAAAGTTATTTAACATAAAAATCTGTCAAAAATTAAAAATGCCAAGTATCTCTTAAATGAATCTTGCCGTTTAAATTTTCTCAAAAATCTCCCTAAAAATGTACAAATTAATCCACCCTGTACAATTTAAATATTAGTTAGTTTGAAATAGTCAAGTTAAAATTAAGGGATGCAAGTTTCTTACCAACATCATCTCCGATAATTTCAATAGAGTCATCAATACCAATAACAGTGGGTTTTTCAATTTTTACAGTCTTTTTCTCTTGATTTTGAGTACTCCACGATCCGTCTTTGTGGAGCTGAATTTCATTGCACTCAGAAAGTAAGGTGGGTGAGTTCAATACTTCTTGGAAATACCTACAAAAAGATGAAAATGAAATAATAAAAAGGATGGAAAAAATAATGGCATAAATAAGTCTATGACATTTTTTCAAAAACTTGTTACGTTAAGTCATCTTTATTATTATTTTCTTTTGTCAATTAATATTTGCCCATAATTTATGTTTTAAACATAATTTTCAATTATATTTCAATCCTGCTTTAACTGATGTTATCGCAGGAAATAACTACTTTACGGGCTACAACCCGACAAGATATTGAATTATACCAATAATATCTAGTAAAAAACTAGAATAGTGTAGTCCGCCTATAACGTACTTTCGGTTATTACATATTCATTTAATTGGACCCGACCAATTACTCTTGTACTTCAACGTTCAATATTTTCACTCATATAATTGTCATATTCAGGTTGTAAAATACGAATGTACGTTATAACCGGACTGTGATTCCTCACGGGAATTCTGCAAGCATCCTTAAAAATTGAGAAGCACATCGAGAATATAAAATTAAGTAAAAAAAGTCAAGAAACAAAAATAACAAGTTTTTTTACCAAAAAATAAAATGTTTTACATACATATTATGTATTTATGTAATTATTTGGGTTTTATTCCAGTTTATGTATTGCATATGCAATTTTTTTATATTACATAGGATTTGTTTATTAGTTGTTTATTTAAACCAAATAAAAAATACATATTACTTTTCGGGTGTCCCCGAAATTCGTGCAACAAAATTTTGTCATAGATTCTTAAGACTTTAGGGGACCCGTATATTTTCTTTTTGAAAACGGGCTCCCTCTTTCGGAGTTACAGCCTCCTGAAGTCTGCCCCTAAGAATAATCTTTTTTTTATATCTCAGAACCCTATTGTACGAGAATCACTAAATTTGGTACACAGGGGTTTTATGACATGTGTAATCTCACAGTGTTACTCTTTTTGGCGAGAAACCCCCTTAAGACACTTTTTCGTCTTTGGAACCAGAAAAATTTGGTCGCAAATTTGATTTTTTTTTTTAAATTATTAGTTAGCTAGAAAGCCATTGAATTTAGAAACTTTTCTGTCTCTTGATATTTGTTTTGTAAAACGCAATGTTTTTGAATTTTGACATTTTTCTCGAAAATGATTGCGTTTTACAAAAAAGTATAAAAAGACAAAAAGTTTCTTAATTTAATGGCTTTTTAGTGGACTGATAATTTTTAAGAAATTTAAATATGCTACCAAATTTTTTTGGCTCCAAGGATAAAGGGGCCCACGAAAAATTGTCTTAAGGAAGTTCCCTGCCAAAAAACGTAGCACCATCAGATTCCATATGTCATAAAACCCCTGTGTACCAAATTTAGTGATTTTGGTACAACAGGGTTCTGATATAAAAAAAAGATTATTCTTAGGGGTGAACTTCAGGGGGCTGTAACTGCAAAAATAAAAAATACGGATCCCCTAAATTTGTCTTAAAAATCTGTGACCAAATTTTGTTACATGAATTTCGGGACACCCTATATAGTTTTTTTATAACGTATCTCTGGTTATAAAGTACACATTTTTTCCTCTTTAGAGGGTACTTTATAACCGGAATGCACTGTATACTGGTTTTGGAATTATTATTCCCCATCAATATGCCATAGGTCAGACAACTAACGAATGATCCAGCTATTTTTGATGTCTTAATTATGGACATGGAGTGAGTATACCGATCTATGATTGCTACTCAATGTCTATGTCTTCAATACAGCCACACTAGCAGTGAGCAACCTGCAATTTAATGCTAGTCGGGGCATGTAGTCCAAAAAGTAGATGTTTTCCACAATATGGTCATCAGTTAAAAATCGGATCACCTAATTCACGAATGAGATCATGCTTTTATATTACCTGTGAAATTGCAGGTCGCTCTCTGCCAGTGTGACCGTATAGAAGACCTAGGCACTGAGTCCTGCTTTGTTTATACAAAATATAGAAATTATAACTGTCTTTAAGGATTGCTCCAATCTTTAAATGAGTTCTTTCTCAAATAAAAAGTTATAATTGATTTTCTATTGACAAAGACCATTGAAGCCCTTTCAAGCTTTAGAATTCTATTTTTTTCTTTTTTTTGAGAGCAGGGCTGTAGTCGGAATGTTTTTTTTAAACTATGACTAGGGGGCACAAACATATCTCTCTACTAGCTATCCATCAAATTTGTATTGCCCTGAGGAAACTTTTTGCCCTGCCAGAAGCTTTCAGCTGGTTATGATCTTGCATAGATGCTCTTGTTTATTTCTTGATTGAAAAAATCGTCAAATTAAAAAGAAAATAATACAGTAAGACCCCACTTAACGCTGTTTCGTTTAGCGCTGTTTTGGTTTAGCGCTCTTTTATTTCAACCCGAGGATTCCCCGAAATTGCTCGCAGCACTACGGGGATTCCCCGAAATTGTGTGCAGCGCTAGGTTTCCAAATATGTACATAACCTATCCGAAACAGTGTAGTTGTGTATCTTAATTGGTGCAGTGCTGTACGGACGCATTTTTATCAGTTGAAACATTTGTTGACATTATTGTAAGTATAAATTTATATAATACTATAACGATTAATACAGTGACAAATATTATGATCTTTAGTTTTTATCATGGGTGATAATGATAATCCACTTATCAACAACTTCTAACAGAAAGCAAAAGGAAAACGCAAACTACATTAGATGCCTTCTTGACAAAAAGGCAGAAAATTGGAAACACAATAGACTGAATGATCTGACTGACTTAGAATTTTATTTGTTTTTATAAGTAATATTCGTTTATATTGTTTTTATTTTTGTAAGAAATAAATGTTTGGTTTTATTTTTATTAAAAAAAAAACATAATTATTAAATTTAATACCTAACCAATTTTCTATCCATCTTCCCCTAACCTCATTATTTACATGTTAAGATAGCCTCGTTTAGCGCTGTTTCGCATTACGCTCTACTTTGATGAAACATATCCTACGCGTTAAGCGGGGTCTTATTGTACTTTTAAGTTAATATTATGTTTTCAAAAAAGTATCTAGGAAGTTACCATTATTTTTAAGAGCAGAATCACCTTCTAAAGCTTTCACGATCTGTATAATAATAAAGCATTTTTTTTACTACGTCTAAAATAGTTATCAAAAACATAATTTCAAGTGACTCTTTTACTTACCCATCTATAACCAAATTGTCATACAGAGAAGGTTTATCGCACACAGGACAGTTCCAAGTTGGTTTACGTTCATTCATTTGTAGATATAAAGAGGCATCAAAGCACTGCAAATGGCTACAAGTAATGGCTCGACATGGGGTGGTCATTCTCATTTTACCCAAAGGACACATTAAGGACACCCTTAATGATGTTGTGGCAATCTCGCAATCGCCATCATCACTCAATTTTTCTTTGACTGCAAATACATGTTTAGGAAAAAACAACAAATGTTAGTACTGTGTATCTTACTTAGAGCTCTAGTGTGATCTGCATTCTTAACACCTTTGTTTTTCAAACGCTGAAGAAGATCAAATGATGTTAATTTGTGGACGAGCGCAACTGTTATTGCGTACCCTCGGCCGTAATCTGCCGCCCACGATACAGTTATGGTATTAGCCACTGTAGGGCTTAATTTAACCAACTGAGTTATATTTACTGGACGGGGTGGCCGTTTAGGTTCAACACCGGGTTTGTTTGTAGGAATAGGGTTCTGAAATAAAGCATCACTTTTTAAATTATAGTCACAGATGGTCATCAGAATATTACAAAAAAATAGGTCAAACCGTTAATAACAGATTTTTTGAGTGAATATAAAAATAATTACTAATGGAAATTCATTACATAAAAAAGACACAATTACAAAAAATATAAGACAATTCATGAAAAGGTATATTGATATACGCATGTGTTAAACTGACTCTTTTTTTTTTGAAGTCTCATTTTTAAGCCATCTCATATTTAGTAAGTTTTGTCCACCCCCCGACGTACTTTTAATTTTTAATACTAATGTCTGTGAGATGTTTTGTTTTCTCAATTCTAATACTGAAATGAACCTAATGATTTACAATCTCTATTTCATATTGATCAAATTAAGAGAGGTTTTACCAAAATCTATGACAAAGATATTATTTCAAAATATTTTTCTTAAATAAAAACTTTTTGTCACATATCCAAAGTAGTTGCTATATCTCATAGCTATTAAAATTATACATGAAGAAAGTTTAAGTAGCAAACATTCTTTCTTCCGCAATTTTTTTTTTGAAAATTACTAAAAAGTATACATAACGACATGAAGTAAAGGTAACCTGAATATCTTAAAGAACAGAATTATCAATAAAAACTAAAAAACTATTTTTTTAATTTTAACTTTAAATGAAAAATGACTTGTTATCAGGTCGTTGGTTTAGACTTCTTGACACTTTGAGAGATATTGCCTTCAGAAGAACCCTGAAACTACAGAGTCCATTATGAAAGTAATGCGCATGATTTTATTTTGACGCGACTATCCATCGCAGCGGCGTGAAATGTAGTGGGGAGGTCTGCCCTTCCAATGCAGCCGGTCACCAATTTGCTCCGAGCAGTCTGAGTGGAAAAACGTGCCTCCGCATAAAGTGTGTTTTTCGCGTTCGCTTGACAGCGATACGCCATTAAGTTTTGTGTGCGTTTGGGAAAGAATGCAACCAAAACATTCCAGATGCTTCAAGGGCAGTGGCAGCTCGTGAAGGAGAACTCTGGGACTCCGCCCCCCCCAGATATTTTCAAACTATGAATTTAAAATAATGTATTTATTTAAATCAATTATAAATCTAAATAGCATGCATTCAATATCTTTTGGATGTTAGGTTGGTTGCATAAAGTGCATGTACTCCGTGAACGTAGCTCAGATTAATGCCATCTGCCATCTATGATCGTATGAAAGAGTTATGTTTGACCGCACGCGCAATCCCCACTCCATCGCGGACCGAGTCCATCGTGCAAGCATATTTTTACATATGATTGGACAAATTGGCACGTGGAGGGGATAGGCGACGATAGGTTCGCGCGCTCGCGCGCTTTGTTTTGGGACTCCATGAGGCAGTAACCCGTATCACCGAAGTGTGGTTATCCGTGTTTTGTTTTTGCTTTGGCGCTTTTTAAGACATTATATTTTATAAGTTTAAGTTTAAAATGAGAGTTCGTGAAATTAAAAAACTTGTTATTAGTAATTTAAGTTTAGAGGAAAAAGTCGAATTGAAAAATAACGGACGTCCAACGCCAGTGTTGAATTTAGTTCAGGTGCAGAAAGAATGCAAAAGTGGGCCGGCTTTTGCAAATTTGATAAAAACATTTATGATAAGATCCTGTGGTTGTGTGGTTGTGCCCAAACAAATAGATTTTTTTGTTTTGTATGTTTATTGTTTGGAGGAGGCGAAGAAAACTGGACGAAAACTGGAGTTTCTGACTTGAAACATTTAGAAATTAAAATTAAGAAACACGAAAATTCTCCTAAACACAAAAATAAGTTGGTGAGTTTTTTACTTTTAGGAAGAGTAAATATTGCCTCTTGTTTAAATAGTGCTTATGCAGAACAAATAAATAGTAAATAGTCGTAACGAAACAGTTAAGAAAAATCTATTGCTTTTTTCAAAAATTATAGATATCTTAAAACTATGTGGTACATGTAACCTTCCTCTTCGTGGACATAATAAAAAAAGTGACTCGGTAAACAAAGAGGTATTTTTAGAACTGATAGACTATAGTGCAAAAATTGATCCCGTTTTAGATAAACATCTTAACGATGCCCATGTTTTTAAAGGAACTTCAAAAACTATACAGAATGAACTATTACAGTAATCTACATAATTATATCCTAATTGGGTTAGTTGATCGATTATCCACTTCAGCCCCCACATGTTGGAATTTTATTTCTCACATTGTATCTAAGTAGCTACTGTACACACTGACAGTATTCATTTTGGGGTACTTGCAAAACACAATGACCTTCAAATTTCTTAAAATATTTCGCCTGCAGCGCTAAGCGGGGGGCTACCGTTTATGATGTACGTCCTCTTTTCTAAATGTGCCCCCCCTGTATTCAAACCCACGGGCCGCCGCTGTTCAAGGGGCCTTCAAGGACGACTGCATTTCAAGGTCACAGTCCGGGAGATGGCACAAGGCGTTCAAGGAGGGCCGGGAGGATATCGCTGACGAACCCCGTTCTGGACACCTAACAATGGCCAGAACCGACAAAAACGTGAAAATTGTCCACGAAGTTTTTCGTTCCGACCGTCGATTGAGCATCCAGGAAATTGCTGACACCCTAAACATGTCCACATTTGCGGTACATGGGATAGTGACCGAGGATCTGCAATGTGCAAGGTCTGCGCGAAGCTTGTTCCGAAAGTGTTGACGGAAGACCAGAAAGAACTTTGAATTTTGCGCTGTCAAGAATTGTTGAAATTGATTCAAAATGAGCCGGGCTTTCTTAATTCTGTCGTAACCAGAGACGAATCCTGAATGTTCGAGAATGACCCAGAATCGAAAAGGCAGAGCAGCAAGTGGCACACAAAATCATCCCCCCACCCCAAGAAAGCGTGAATGAAAAACGATGTTCATTGACTATTTTGACGTCAGCTCAGCCTTTTACCTGGAGGTGTTCAAGAGATTGAAAAACTCGGTCGCGCGTAAGGGCTGACATCAAAAACACTATCAAACTTCACCACAACAATCCCATCAGCCACACGGCCTTCAACGTTACCAACTTCCTGGCCCAGGGCGACACCCGGTGGTCCCCCAGACCCCTTACAGTCCCGACTTGGCTTCGTGCAACTTTTTTTTGTTTCCCTGACTGAAGAGAGAGCTGAAAAGAAGGCATTGGGAGTCTGTGGAAAACAACCAAAAGCATGTTACAATGTTCCTAAGAGCAATTCCCATTGAAGAGTTTCAAGGTACCTTCCAGGCATGGCAGGCACGTCTCCGCAAGTGTATTGATGCTGGGGGAGAATATTTAGAAGAATTTTAAGCATTTGTACTGGTATGATCAATAAATCTATTTTTCCCAGAAAATGCGCATTACTTTTATAATGGACCCTGTATTTCAGAGTTTCTTCTGAAGATGAAAAAGATATGTCTCTCGAAACAAAAGAAATCTAATATGGTCACCAATCCGAAAATTTTTCAAAAAATCAATGGTTAACTGCTTGATCTACTTTTATATGACACTCATAAAGAAGAAAATAATAATTAATTAATTTTACGGAATATTTCTTAATAGTAAGGTTAAAATACTAAATATATACATGTCAAACTTACCGGTAGTGGGCAGAGTTTGTTATTAACCTTAACTATAACATTTGGGGGGAAATAATCTTCTTGTTCACAGGTGGTCTCCAAAAGGCAGAACCGCATTTGTACTTGTTTAACATAATCACATTTAACACCAGGTCGGATATCTCTAGAGCTAGCGACATCAGTAGCTTGCTGAGGTGTAAGATGAAAGTAAAATGTACCCTCCTGCATTCTTTGGTTGCTCTGGGGAACTAATGACGATGGTTTAAGGAGATCTGCTAATATGTCATAAAATGGCAGTCTTCTGAACTTGACGTCAGGGTGAATAGGATAATTACTGGTGAGAATGCTTTGTGGCTGCTTGGCAGTTGAATATTGTGGATAAGGTGAATATAAATTCTGTTGATATACCTGCTGAGCACGAGTCTGAAATACAAGTGTAGATTTACATTTATGCATCTTGTGTCAAAATTAATGAATAATGAGAAAGATAAACCTAATGAACATAATAAAAAGTTCAGAAACCATAGTTATGTAAATTTAATATAAATATATAAACTTATCATGTTTGACTTTACAAATAGAAACTTGAATAAACAATTTTTGAGTAAATAAATAATATAAAAATTATCCTCCAGCTGCCTCAGACGTTACAAAGTAGTATTTTTCTGGAATAGTACTTATCAGTGCTGGGTTGGTATTTTTGTAACAGTAATTTGTAGCAGGAATTTGTTGAAATGTTATTGCACATTACTCCTACAAGAACATAAAATTGTGCAAGTGAGGAATCTTTTTTTCCTGCTTTTCATTCTTTTAAGAAACGAGGAATTAGAAACTGCAACTTGGTGACAGAACTGGCACAATAATGTATTACTGTAATTTTCCAACTGGTATCTACACATTTTAGGTGCTATTATCCGTGTTTCGTAAAATCCTATTACACTTTCTTTATGAATACAAATAATTTAATGTTTTTAATTATTTTAAAGTAGTTTTGTAACATTCTGTAGGTGAAAATATCCATATATTATAACAACAAAAATAGCCACAAATAAAACATTAGAAAACAAATTTGTTCAAAATATAATAATTAAAATAATTTAAAAGCAAATGTAGAACAAGAATGAACTGAAACTTTCTGATATAGTAATTAGTAATGTATAATTCTCAAGGTATTTGATAGTGTTCATCAAGCTGACTCAAAATTACAAACTAACGGTATTATTTGTAATTATTGATGGTCACTATTGAATAAAAACTATTAAAATATTTGATAATATCAAATTATTTGATAGTCCAAAACGCATTAGAATGAAAATATGATTAAAATGGATATTAAACTATTCGGTTCCAAGCCAGAGAACTAGTAGTCGATAATCCTAGTCAGAAGTTAGTGTTAGTAGATGAAATGAAACAAGCACAAATATTACGAATGATAGTTATTCGCATAAACGAGTTACTATCGAACCACATTAACTCATGATAAATCATCTTTCTATCTAAAAATAAATAAGATATTTATTCCATAGTCCAGCAACTTAATTTATTTAATAATTGGAGGTATACCAATTACTAATTATTTGATAGCTGCATTTATTTGATAGTGCCCATTACTACTTGTGACGTTACAAATGTGCAACCATTTTGCTCATCACTAAAAAGTATCATTTAACTTTACAAATGTTGTGGAACCGTTTTGGTCAATTATAAAATAGGGAACGTGATCTGAGATTGATTAAGAGAATAATCGATTCTTTGGGCCATAAAAATTGATTTTTTTACTCGATATTAAGCAATGGATCGATCCAGTGAATCAATCTCAGACACTCAATAATTGAGATTCGATTTTTTCTGTTTCAGTAAGAATGCAACCATAAAATTATTTGCAATTAGTTGAAAGCACCCAAACACATATAAAGAAATGACGGCTTTTCATAAACCATAAACTCGATAGATAGCGATACTGTGTTTTCTCGCTCGCTACGATGTTACTCTAAAGTTAATTTTTATCTGAGTTATAATTATTTGTGTTAGGCTTAGTGAGCTACGCCTAAACCCACCTTTTTTTTCATATAAAAAAAGCTAACATACTACGATGAAATAAAAATGAGCTAAAAAATAATACTGTCACATATTTTGTTTTTGTTTGTTTGTGACCTGTGGTTTGTGTTTAATATTGCGTCCTGATTGACTGACTCTTGACTGTTGTCATGTACTACAAATAACTAAATTAATACTGATTTTTGTTTAATGCAAGTTAGGTAACAATAACTAATTGAGAAGAACTAATTACTTCTAATTTTCTGCTTTGATACTGTACATTTAATTTCAGTTATGCCAGTTGCCATTACCAGATCCAAAACTGTCAAGTCATTTTGAATTTGTTTATGAGTTTCTTTATTTGTTCCTCAAAAGCTTGAATCTGCCATCCTAGGAATTATAATTATTTTGTGCTTTAAAAAATAAAAGGTACATGATAAAATTGATTGTTAAATTAAAAATAACTCTTCACTTTAACGCTTTGACCTACTTATAAGAAAGGTTTATACTTTTTACTTTAATAAAGTTAAAAACGATAAAAATAAATTATTTTGCATTAGTGTCTTGTTTGTTTTCGATATAAAAGTTTAAAAAGAAATTGAAGATTGATTTTTGAGAAACCAAATTTCTAGACCATGATTTTTTTTATGAATTGATTATTCAGACTTCGATTCAAATTAGCGATGCTCGATATACATTGATGTTTACTATCCGATATATCAAATCAATCTAATGCATCGGTTACTTTCAATGTTTAACAATGCATCGATGAATTTTATTCGATGCATTAAATGACACCACGCATTGTAATAGTACTAAACTTTCCGTTTATCTTTTTGCGTAAGCTCTTTTTTTGTCATCTTTCTCGAATTTCAATGAATTAAGGGGATTGCCCATGCAGCGGTGGGAAATTTAAAATAAAAATTAAAAATGGTTAATTATAGCCATTATTGTAATATTCAATTCGGAGTAGGCTGTATATCTCTTTTCCTTTGCATGTGTCTGATATGTCTGTTAGTAGCAGCCCAGCGAGGTCTCGTATTATTTTTTATAAGTATAAATAAACTTAAAAAAACTGCAAGATTGAGAAAAAATTTTTTCGAAGATAAAATTATTGGTAGTATGAAACGTAAACAGCGCCTCTACACATGATTTGAGGTAATATAATACAACTCCAAACTAGCTTATAATTTACTTTAAAGAAAACTTTTCTATCCAGTACTGTGGCTTGCAAACAGGCAAAACTGAGTTCGAAACTGTGTTGTTTAATTTTATTTTTTTTCAATAGATTTCGTTTAGTCATTAAATAGACGTAGAAAAAATGAATTAATGAATGAACCAAGTATATAAAAAATATTAAGATACTACGACTATGTGTATTTGCATATTTTTGATGTAACTAACTATACAGAGTGTTTGTAAAATAGGGTTCCAAACTTCCGCTGCGTAATAACTCATTAAAATAAGCCAAAAATTTCCTATTAACATGTGCCCTAAAACGCACCCTTAGGAAGTTATATGCCCTTAAAAGGGCTCAAACAAAACTGGTTTTTTTCTGTTATTGACAAAACGGTCGCAAATAAATAGAAAAAAATGTATGGGTCTTACATAACTTTTTACATTAAATAACATGGGCTACTCCGTTTTGCGACATGCAAATCATATGCGTCTCATTTAAGTTGGTGAAGGGGGTTTTCGGCCCGTAATTTTTTTTATTTCAATTTTTTTACAATTTTCTCTACAGATTTATAAACAATTAACAATTTTACGTAAAAAATATTATCTTTGTCCAAATCGATATTTCCAATGGTTTTCGAGTAAATTGAGTTTGAAAATTACTCTGCTCTTTAAGTTATTAGGCCAAAAATTACAAAAATCTGTTTAACATGGCAAATAAAAGACTGATATTGCCACAATGCTTAACAATTTAAGTTATTGATAAACTGTCAATAGAGCTTTGCAGTAAAAGTGGTGTGGAAAATTTAAGTATAAAAAAAAACAGTTTTGTTTGAGCCCTTTTAAGGGCATATAACTTCCTAAGGGTGCGTTTTAGGGCACGTTAATAGTAACTTTTTTTGCTTATTTTAATAAGTTATAAACGCAGCAGAAGTTTGGAACCCCATTTTAGAAACACCCTGTATATATAAACATCAAAAAAAATCATTTAAAGTAGACATGAAAAAGTAAAAATTGTTTTTTAACTGATGCATGGAAACCATCGATAATTTTTATTCAATGCATCATAAATTCATAAATCAATGAATGAAATCAATGCATAATGCAGCGTTTCGATGTATCACATCAAAAAGAAACATTGATGTATTTTCACATGAATATTGATTCAATTCAAACCAATTTAAAAAAAAATCAATCTTTTTTCAGAAAAATTACCATTTATACCTATCCTATTCTATTATACAATGACAATGCATATTATTTTTAAACATTTGAAAAACTCTTTAAATAAAAGTAAAGAAAGGATCCTTCTTTAATATAACAGATGAGATCAGAAGAGTATCGTCTGCTCCAAGTCGTAACAAAAAAACTGGGGAGCAGACTTCAGAAATAATCTTCTGAAAAACCCCAAACATCACTTCTCATCTGAACAATCAGAAGGATCAAATACACAAGGTTCAGAAAATAAGTGTCAAAGAAGTCACTTTCTACTTTATAGGTGAGATATATATGCTGCCATCTAGTATAAGGAATAATAAACTTTACATTTATGGGCTATTCTGTATTATTTGAATCTGGACCACTTAGTTTAAATTGAACTAGCAATAATAAGTAATGCAAATGCAGTTTTATTAATAGTTTATTATTCGCACAACATTTTTGTCCCTATTTTCGCTCTTAAAATAAAGAAAAAGCACTTGTGAAATTCTGTATTAGCCCATTTATGGAAATTCACATTCAATCATTAAAATATACGAGGTGTATCAATATATCATGTACATGGTATCAAAATAAGATTTAATTAAATTTACCTCTATTCAATATTGCTTAGTTTCACTGGTAGAGGGCACCAAAGTTGACAAAGGTTTTCAGTTTTTTTCAAATAACTTTAAAGTGCTTTGATGCTTTGATTGAAATAATTTGATTATTACGAATTGAGTTTTGATGACCAACAGCATATTGCGATATACTTTCATTCATAAATTTGGTTTCATATAGAATTCCAATTATTATGACCAACTGCTTTGAATGACCCAATTCTGTATTGTGTTAATCAGTTTTTCGGTTACTACAACCCCATATGCAAAGAATCAATCCTCAAAACCCAGCCTACAGCACATACTGCATATTTGTCATATTGAAACGATGTTTTGATTGAAAAATGTAGTAAAAGATATTATATGTATATAATTTAATAATTAAATTAGTTAATATCAGCAGATATGGCTTTACTGGAATCCACAAATATATCAGAGTAAATCAACTTATCATTATTTTTAGACAACTTTTCTTTCCATAATTAAAGACACTTGCCAGAACACAAAATACAAAAAGAAGGAATTATTCGTTGTTAGATAAAAAATATATATAAATCGAGTACAAAATATACTTTTAACTTACAGCCATTTGTCTTGTATCGACATTGTATGGGTGCACAGCAGCAGTAGTGCGAGGGACTCCTTGATTTTGTGGCATGTTGTTAACTTGGCCTGTAGAAGACAGGTCTTTATTTCCTGGAGAAGAACTTGGGGGAGGGACACCAGTTAATGCCCCACTTTGTCTAGAACAAAAAGTTATAAGGTTTAAAATAGATAAGGTATGAATATTAAACAATCACATTTTAACATTAATTTGTAACTGCCTTACGTACAGTGCTATTTTTTTAAAACCTGGCAGGCCAACTCTTTTATTTGAAGTGATAGACTAGTATTTCCAAATGCAAAGTTGTAAGAAATAACTTGATTAAGAAAAATTTACAAATAATTCTTTACGGTGTTGCCAGATTTCTGCAGTAACTACTAAAACGGTATTTTTTTAAATGGAAAAACCATATTTTTTTAACATAATTTGACAAACCTTCAAATTTTAAATAGAAAATGTTATATCGCATTTCTTTATTGGAGTAGCCGTTTTAGAACAATCAGCAAAAACAACGAAAATAATCTGTAGTCGGCAGGAAATAAAAGAAGCTAACACAGCAATAGTAGGTCCTGGAAATTAGACAAAAATTGTGTTGTTTTAAAGGAGTCATCATTATTGTGTCATTGTGTTATTTGACAGCTGTTGTATTTGAATGTGTATAAAAAATAACGTTTTAATTCAGTTGCTAAGAATTTAAAGGTTTACCGAAACGTACACACATGCAAATAATGCCAATTTTCTCAAGAATGGCTTTCTGTAGGCGATTTTCTCAAGAGAAAATATTTTTTTTAAATAAAACGACCTTTAAAAAAATACAACCACTGTAAAAGTTTTGACCGTTAAAAGGGAGAGGTAACCCGAGAAAACTATCACCCAGTATATTGATTTGACTAAAGCTTTAAGAAATAATATGCAATAATGGTCCAAATAAATGTACCAAATTTTAACGCGATCGGTAAAAGGGTTATGAAGTTATTAATTAAGTTAGTTTTATTTTGACAACTCTGAAGGCTTGTAACTCAAAAACCAAAAATTTTTGTTTAACTTTTTTTCCGTAGATCGTCTTTATTTATCGTCGTGAATGTGCAGTCAAATGTTGTCGGTAAAATTTGCGGACACCCTCTATATTAGGTAAGTCATAAAGACATACATAAAAAATACATATGTATGTAATAAAACAATTTTCATTTTTTTCTTAATTTCTTTCTGTCCTTTATACGGTTGTAGTAAACCCTCTAGACCAGCGGTTGGCAACTGGCGGAAGGTAATAATAATAATAATAAAACTGGACCGGCAAAAATTTTTTGAAAGTATAATTACTCAAATTATTTAAAAAATATATTTTTCTATAGATAACAATACGTTTGAGTGCTACCCTTATTATTTTTTGGTTAGCAGGTTAGTAAAAAAAACTGAGTCAAGACCGCAAATGTAATTTCTCCCATTGATTTTTGAATACAAATGCCCATCTACTGTATTTCATATTATTTTGTGATTGCAAATGAAAATAAAAATTTATTAAGGAATATTAGTTTTTTTTGTGGACCTTGTTAAAAATTTTCAAAAGTATCTGGACTCCCCCTAAAATTACTTGCCGACCCCTGCTCTAGACCATTATTGAACTTCATGCTTCGTTCCAGTGAAGGATCCAAGTTCAAAACCAAATCCTGAAGTTGATGAGCAGATAACAAAATTTTATTTATTTTATGTAAAGTTAACGACGTAGTTGATTTTCCAATTATTAATTCTTGAGAGGTGTCATCTTCGTCGTTTTATTCATTTTTGCTTTCCCAAATTTCAACGAGTTCCTCTTCTGTAAGTTGATTTTAATTAGCGGCTAAAACTTCTTCAACATCAGTTTCCTGGAGATCCTCAAAACCTTCTCCATGTATTTGATGCATAACTTGTAAAATGTTGGTAACTTCGATTTCTTTGTCCGGCAATGCTAATTTATCGTTAACAACTTCCGGCCAAAGGTTTTTCCAGCATGCGTTTATATTTGATGGTCTTAAGTCACTAACTGCATCTTTAATAATGGTTATGCAATGAACAATATTAAACTGTTTCCAATTTTCGGTAAGTCAACGAAGGATCTGCTTGCTTCCATGCATGCATTGTAAGATGCGACTGAAAGTGCGCCTCGAGTAATACCATTTAAACGCGACTATTATTCCCCGATCTAATGGTTGCAGAAGCGAAGTTGTGTTGGAAGGTAAAAATTGTATTTTCATATTCGAGTTGATAAAATTTAAGGTCTCCGGATGTTCGCGCGCATTGTCAATAAGCAGAAGTACATTAAATCATAGTAACTTTCAGGCCAGATACTGTTTAACACTAGGCACAAAACAATTAGTAAACCAGTCTGTAAATAGCGTCATCGTAAAACAAGCTTTAGGCTTTGCTCTCCAAAACACTGACAGACAGTCTTTATTTTTATTTTTTAAGTGGGTTTAATGATTTGTAAACAAACATTAGCTTCACCATAAAATCACCTGAAGCGTTACAACAAAACAAGAGAGTTAATCGGTCCTTAGTTGCCTTAAACCTCGGTGCACATTTTTCATTTTTCAATGTGAAGGTGCGAGCAGGCATTCTCTTCCAAAAAATACCTGTCTTGTCAGCATTATATACTTGTTCTGGCTTATAAGTATCCTTCATTTTCTATAAATTCTTTAAGTTTAGTTGGATATTGACTAGCAGCCGCGTGATCCACTGAGGCTGATTCTCCAACGATTTTAACATTATGCAAAGAAAATCGTTTTTTAAATCTCTCAAACCATCCTTTACTCGCCTGGAAACTTGAAGATTCATTATCAGACTTTTATAAAGTCGAATATCCTTTTCTTGATTTATTTGGGTACTCACTGGAATTCTCTTTTTTGTTTGATCTTCGATACAAAAATACAATGCTTTTTTCATTTTTTTCCAAGGTTTGGGGCCGCGAAAAACAGGTAACCTTGCAACTTGAACTAGTTCCACGCAAAATGGACGAACGAATCGTTCTCATAGTTGATTTATTTCTTAAAATTCACCTGCAGCTAAACAGTCCAACAGTTGTATCTTTTTATCTAATGTCATTACACATCTTTTTCTTTTAAAAAACTCTTTACTACCGCATCCAGACATTCCGCAACTTTAAAACAGATTCCACGATTTAATATGTAAATGTACCGACAGCATTTTGGACTTCCGACACAACAACACGCTTCGACGGGCTACTGACGATGATGGAGAGGATGCGACCCGTGTAAACGCCTTCTAACAAGTTCCACGAAATCGGTTGGTGAGACCGCATATAACGAGGGATTACTGTATATTTTAAAATTATGTAAATGGTAGTGTTCTAGTTAAAAATTTCTGATGTATATGATGGATTACTAGACACACTATAATTGGGATATTTTACACTAATCCTAAAAAGTTGTATTTACACTAGTACAAAAAAGTGCCTTATTTTGATAATAAATTAAATGTGAAAAAGCTGTCATTATAGAGATCCTAGATAAAAGTCTATTATGTAGGTACCTTGTTTAAGTTTCATACCTACTGAAAACAATAATGCTATTGAAATCGACTTACTGAATGGTTTTATAAAGATCTCTAATCTTTTGATGAATGGGATGAGACCTAACTCTCAAGAGCTCAAGAGCTCTTTGTTGAAGTTCGTTTTTTCTTCCTGACTTATTTCTTCCAGCAAAACCCAATAACATCTGCAGCTCCGAAACTCGAAAAGTTATAAGCATATTCTGTAAATAGAAAAGTAATCAATTGAAAAACATTCAGTTGGTCAGTTTGTCTTTAAAATCTTTAATATTAATAATTAATAAGTTAAAAATAAAGGAAGTAGTGCTTTCTCCACATGAAAGAATATGTCAAAACAGTTTGTACTTTTAGCTTTTAAATATTAAAGTAAAAGTTTTTAATATTACATATGTGCTGAAAAGTTATTGTATCAATACGAGTTTTAAAATAATTGTTCTATTGTTGAATAAGATCAAAAACAAATAACAATCTACATGGTTCTTATATCCACCTTTCTTATTTTTGTGGCAACTTCAAATACTAAATGTAATTACCCGCAACTCATCAGTGTTTTCGGACATTTCCTATCACATTTACAGTTCAAAATCACTAAAACTAACGCAAGTTCCACCATTTAAATAAAAACCGTAATAATATAACTTTTTACAATCAAATAATACTCGGCGTCGACCCCTTGACTGTCAATTTTTTGCAACAAAACAAAACATTATACATTATATTAATTTATGCATCTTCAAGGGTATAATTATTCCATACTGTACTTTTTAATAAATATTATTGAATAATACAAATATTAATAAACACAAACATCACTATTTAAAAACAAACGAGAATTTTATGACAAAAAATGTTCCGCGACTTCAGCCACGATAGCGACAAAAAGTAGCTGCCTGCTGCGTGCAGATTGGTGCAGCGTACAGACCATAGAAAACTAAATATACTAAATTTACTATGGTACAGACCACAAAATATAGTGTTCACAATATTTACTTTAATCCATGGAGACTCGCAACATTATTCCATGGCTAGAAATTGGCCTCAATGATTTGGGATCGAGGAGGATTATCCCTCTTTATCCTGCCTCATCTCGTGTAGGCCTGGACAGCCTTCGTAGGTGGGCCCCATCCGTCGTCTACCCCGACCGCAAATGCGGCCGGTGTAGGCGCTTTGTGGGACCTCCTTTTGTCCTGGCTGGGCCCCGCCGGCTAGGGCCCTTTCTTCTGGCGCTCTTCTTGCTTCGCCGGCTCGTCTGTGTAAACCCCGGGGGTGGTGTCATGTTTTGGTTGGGTAGGGTAGTGCGGCTATGCAGCCTGGGATGCGCTTTGCTAAGGTGGCCCTTCGGCTAGCGCAGGAAGGGAGAGGTAAGGAGGGTATGGGGGGTGTGTATGTGTGTGTGTGTGTCGTTGTTTTCGTTTCTTGATCCTGGCTGTCTCTGAAACAGAAAAGGTTAGCGGGCAGGGGGGGGGGCGTTGGGGTGGTCACCCAGGGTCAAAAAGTTGGTGTCTAGGTCTTTTGTGTTTGTCGGTCACGTCGGGTACGTAGTCAACGGCTTGCCTGAGGAGGGGATTGTCATGTCTAGCGGCTACGTCAAATCGTTTCTCCGCGTTTTGTCTTATTGTCTGTGTAGCGTTTGTGTATTGTAAGTCTCGTAATATGTCAGTGTTTCTTACGTACCAGGGCGCGTCGGTGGCCGTGCGGAGGGCTATGTTTTCCACAGCCTGTAATGACTTTAAGTGGCTTTTTGCCGCGTGACCCCACGCCGTGGAGGCGTAGGTTAGCTGCGGTTGAAGTACCACCTTGATAAGCGTTCGCTTATTCCTTAAACTGAGGGTGTTTCCACCTTTGAGTAAGGGATAGAGCCTAGCCCTGGTGGTCTTCGCTCGCGCCACCGTCTCCACGATGTGCGGTTTCCACGTGAGACGCTGGTCCATCGTCACGCCCAGGTATCGTGTTTGTCGATTCCAGGAGATNTCAGGGCCGCCGCGCCCGGTTGGGAGGGTGTCGTGTCTGTGTGTGCGTGTGGTGAGGTGTTGTGTTTTTGTTTTTGTGTGTTTTGTGTTTTTCTGGTCATGTCAGCGTATGTGCGTCCTGGGGTTGTGTTTGGGGTGGGTAGGAGGGGCTGTCTGTGTGTTTGTGTAGTGTTTTGTGTCGTGTGTGTGTCTGTGTTTTGTGTTTTTGTGTTTTTAGCTTTGGGGTACTGAGGGCACCCCATATAGCTGGCGGGGTGTGGCCCGGCGCAATTTGCACACCTGGCGGGCGTGTCTTTGGCCTTTTTGCATACGTGCGTGCTGTGGTTTTCGCCACATTTTACGCACTTTGGCTCAGCTGTGCACCGGGTCTGGCCGTGGCCGAACCGCTGGCACCGGTGGCACTGTGTGGCAACCCGCTGCTTTCGCTGCAGCTCTACTCGAACCACGAGCGAGCAGCAGCGGGTTACCTTCAGGATGTCCTCCTGGTCCTGTGGGGCCTGAACTAGGACCAGGGGCATTTCCTGTTTATTTTGACGGCTCGCCATGCGGTGCACTATTGCGCCGGGGAACCCTTGTCTTGCGAGGTCGAGTTGGACCTCACTTGGCGAAACACCCGCAGGTATTCCGCGTATCACCACCCTCAGCGTTTTTTCTTCGCTGAGGGTGAAGGTGTGGTACTCCTCGCCTTTGTCTGTCAGTGTCTTTGTCAATAGTCTGTGGTCATTAGGTGTGTTTGGGTATATGGCTATACCGTCTTTAGTCAATTTGGCTTTTGTATAGTTAATGTTAAGTGTCGTGAGTATTTTTTGTACTTGTGTCCACCGTTCTTGCTTTCGCAAGATTACCGGGGGGACTTGTTTGGTTTTGTCTGTCTGTTGTTGTGTTTGTGGGGTGTTTTGTAGGGCGCTTGTGGAGGGTTTAGGTGTCGGGGGGCGCGTGTTTGGTGTTTGTGT